>NC_066878.1:6358525-6631025 GCF_022985175.1 Labeo rohita
GTGCAAAAAAATCTAAATATTGAGAAAGTCACTTTTAAAGTTGTCCAAATGCATAGCAATGCATATTACTAATTAGAAATTAAGTTTTGAGATATTTATGGAAGGAAATTTGTAAAATATCTTCATGGAATATGATCTTTACTTAATATCCTAATGATTTTTGGCGTAAAAGAAAAATTGATAATTTTGACCCATACAATGTATTGTTGGCTATTGCTACAAATATACCCATGGTCCAGGGTCACATATTTGGGAAAAAAAAAACAACACTGATCAAAATTACAAAACACTTACAGATATCTCCAAGATATTGGTGTTAGTCTGGCTAAAAAACAAACTTGCCTGACAGACGTTGGCCAACAGCCTGACATTGACCGATGGCTGAGTGTGTCCTGGCCTTAAGACAAATGCAGAGACACTCAATAAGAATTGGTTCAGCACTGCAGCTGGAAATGCTTGCCAATTTTTTTTTTTTTTTTTTTTTTTACTTTTTTCCATGTAATTACACTACTAAAATCTGCAAAAAGTCTGAGTTGTGCCATTCTGCTGGTGATGGAAGGGTTTGCTGATAGGTCTCTCTGCACCTCTAGGCTTTAAGCTGGAGACATCCTGACAGATAAGCCTATTTATGTGAAGCCCCTCAGTCCGGGACAAAACTAAAGTAATAGTGGCTTATGTTCAGCAGGGCATGCTGTCCCCCTCTGGGCTGCCTGCCCTCTGTGCTATTAACCTTATTGCCTTGGATCTAGACTCGTGTGGGTGCTGAAGGGCAGCCCGGAGCAGTTAAGACTTTGAAACTGGTCAGTATAAATTGATTATGAAACCAGCATTGTAAAATAAAAAACATTGTAAAGTTTTTAATTAAATTTGAGCTGTATTTTACTTGTAGCTTTAATGCACCAACACACCCTGATGCAGCTATAAAAACTGCATGAATCAGAATTCTGTCATCCAACTTTCCAACTCAGAAGACAATTTCAGTCCCGCAAAGCTGCTAAAACTTCTTTCAGACATTGATGAGATGCATCCACAAAGTAGATTTATCATCCCAGAGCCTTCGTTGTGAATATGCAGGCTATTAATCTCCCTGAATTCCTCAATTGAAGAGACGAGGTGCCAAGTTGCAAATGCATTTTTCTTGCAAATGCATATTAACCAGAAAAGCCGACCCGGTCTGTCCAGACGCGCATGTGGCTGCGTGTGTGTCCGTGCAGTTATAATGAGATCACTTAGCCCGTCGAACTCCAGGGGTCATGGAGACTGCTGACAGGGTGGGGTCATTCGGACACGGGGCGACACAGGCCTTCTGTCCCCTGGCTATTTAACTCTCTCACTACCTAATGCCGCGAGTAACACAGATCAGACATACGAACACGTGGCCACCTCAGAGGGAGAGAAGAAGAGATATACAGCAAAGATAGTCATAATAAACTGCCGAGGGACAGAAAGAAAAAAAAGGGAATGTAAAAGGAAGAAAAAGAGAGAGTGTTTTGCTGAATGAGCAACAGGTGGTACAAGAAGACTAAACCCCCACTCAACTTGATGAGTAGGGGTGCATCTGTGAGCTTTTGTATAGTCAGGGTTATGACCAGAGCAGACAGGACACAAGGGACAATGCAGCCCACCTCTGACACCCTAGGGAGCCACCATCCACTTTCAGTCATCGCCACCAACTATGAGACATCAACAACTCTCATTTGTGACAATGGATCACAAACCCAGTCATAAGGGCACATTTTTTGAAATTAAGATAAGTTGAATAAGCTTTGTATTGATGTATGGTTTGTTAGGATAAGACAATATTTGGCCGAGACACAACTATTTGAAAATCTGGAATCTGAGGGTGCAAAAAAAATCTAAATATTGAGAAAATCGCCTTTAAAGTTGTCCAATTGAAGTTCTTAGCAATGCATATTACTAATCAAAAATTAAGTTTTGATATATTTATGATAGGAAATTTACAAAATGTCTTCGTGGAACATGATCTTTACTTAATATTCTAATGATTTTTTGGCATAAAAGACAAATCGAAAATTTTCACCCATGCAATGCATTGTTGGCTATTGCTACAAATATAGCCGTGCTGCTTACGACTTGTTTTGTGGTCCAGGGTCACATTTGTCTCTGCATTTTTCTATTTTAATTTACGTTAAAATCTAATTTATTCCTGTGATCAAACCTGAATTTTCAGCATCATTAGTCCAGTCCTCAGTGTCACATGATCCTTCAGAAATCATTTTAATATGCTGATTTGTTTTCAGTGCTGGAAACAGTGCTGGATTCTTTTTTCAATAAAAAGTTAAAAAAGAACAGCATTTATTTAAAATAGAAATCTTTTCTAACAACATACACTACCAACATTTCTACATTTAAAAAATTTGACCAATATTTCAACAATTTTTAATGTAATACATTTAAAATAAATCACTATTTTTTAAAAATCTAATCTAATTTTTTAAAATCAAATAATTTTTTTTTAAATATATATATTTAGCTTTTAGTCATAGTTTTCAGTACTTCAGTACTTATCAATTTCAGGTAGTTCCCAAGGCAAATTTCTAATTTTATTTTATTTTATTTTATTTTATTTTATTTTTTAGTTTTTTAAAAAATGCCTTAAAAGTTGTCCAAATAAAGTTCTTAGCAATGCATATTACTAATCAAAAAATAAGTTTTGATATATCTTCGGTAGGAAATGTACAAAATATCTTCATGGAACATGATATCCTAATGATTTTTGGCATAAAAGAAAAATTGATCATTTTGACCCATACAGTGTATTGTTGGCTATTGCTACAAATATACCCGTGCTTCTTATGACTGGTTTTGTGTTCCAGGGTCACATTTGCCTTGCTGTATGCGTACCTGTCTGCAGCTCACCCGATTAGATTTTAAAGTCTGAACTTTCCGGCTTCTAACATTTAATTTGCACTTTTGCTTACTCACATCCCTTATGAAACCGTTGATTCACTCAACCGATTGTGGTTGTGGTTAAATGAATGCGTAATCATTGTTGTTGACTTTGGGAGAGCCTGACCACCATAGGGACTAATTGCATCTATTCAGAGATCATAAAATTCTAATCGTCCATTTTAGTGGCTTACTAAATTGCAAGGTGAGTTTAGGGGCTTCCTGTTTTTAAAAATTCCCATTATCCAGATCTGAACTTTAGCCTTATTTTTAAAACCCCTCAGATCTGTAGAGCGGGGGAAACAACAGTTAAGCTTAAAATGAAGTTAGTAAGTGCCGTGATTGATGGCAGGCGGTCGTTGGAATGCTAAATTATTTTCCTTCCACTGCATATGAGGCTGTGCAATCCATATACGCGGAGAGTTAGTGCAAGCACCAGCCATGGGATGATTGATTGCCTCTTTCTAGTTGGCATTGCCAGCTGGCATCACAGAGATGGGAGAGAGCAATGGGCCAGGATATTGGTCTGTGTTTAGAAGGTAGGAGCACAGAGACACACACACTGCCAGCAAAAGCAATACTTGCTTAAGCTGTTACATTTCCGTTGGCCTTTACTCCCTTTTACTGGTTTTGGCCCTTTACAGTAAGACGAATCCGGCCCAGTTTTTAAAATTCAAGGTCGTTAAGATTCCGGGAAACAAAAGACGAAGTTCAATTTCACGAAGCAGCGTCAACCAGTCAAATTCCCCAGCCATTCTGGGGGACGTCTCAGCTTGTCCATATTTGTGACGTCTGTTTTGAAAGCGTACAACTCTTCCTAGCTCCTTTTAGCAGACGGGCTCACCTTGGAGGATCAGAGAATTTTGGATGAACAAGAATCCTTCCCCAAACCCCTGCGAGGAAAGGCTTCAACGTCAAGCCTTATCCCGAGACCTGTCCCGCTGATATGCACTGACGCATCATGCAGAGCGCTCTCCGAATTTGACTGCTCCGCTGAGTTTGAGCCCTGTCTCCTCTTATGATTTCAGTACCACGTGTGGTGTGGTAAAAGAGCTCTGTAGTTGCCTCGTAGGCTCATACTCCATTCGATTTCTGCAGTCTGTTGAGAATCCATTAAACAACTTCTTTGCTGGTGGCACATTGATTATTTCAGACATTGTTCTCGTGATTGTCGAATGCCATTTACAAGCTCTCTGCTTGTTTTTGTACAGCAGCATGAAAGCTTTTGACAGTGTGTTTGATGCAGGTTTCGTGCCGTTTAACTCCTTCAAAAGCAGCGTCAAGTCCACATTTGTGTTTCTATGTGTATTACGTCGGTTAATCTTTTGATTTATGCACATTGCTGTAGGAAGTACTTCTCCTAAAATCAATAAATTTATTTCGCATTAGCTTTCCTACCTCAAGCCATCCTCAGGCAAGAACTGGTTGTTTTTACCAATTTTTTTTCCAGAGCTCCCAGCAACACCTGCAGTCTAGCAAAAAACAAATAAACAAATAAATAAATAAAAAGGGAAAAAAAAAAAAAAAAAAGAAAGAAAATTGAATGTGTTTTAAATAAGTTTATTATGCTTATCAAGGCTGTTTATTGGATCGAAAATACAGAAGAAAATTGTTTTTGTAAAATATTATTATGATATTAAATATTATTATGATATGATTTGATATAATGATATTAAAATATAATTTTTCTATTTTAATATACATTAAAATCAAACTTATTCCTGTGATCAAAGCTGAATTTTCAGCATCATTACTCCAGTCTTCAGTGTCACATGATCCTTCAGAAAACATTCTAATATGATATATAATATGAATATGAATATTTATTTTCAGTGCCGGACACAGCTATATATATATATATATATATATATATACACATATATACATATATACACACACATATATATATATATATATATATACAGGATTCTTTGATTAATAAAAAGTTAAAAAGAAAAATTTTCGGACAATATACACTACCAAAATTAATAATTAAAAAAAAGGTTACTAAAATTTAAAAACTTAAAAAAAAATTGGAATATAATAAATAAATAAATAAATATTTTTTTAAATATAATTTTAATAAAATTATGTTTTTAAATATTTATGTTTAACTTTTAGTCTTAGTTTTAGTAATTTTAGTGCTTTAGTAATTTACTATTTCAGGTAGTTCTGAGGCAAATTTAATTTGTTTTTATTTTTTTTATTTTATTTTATTTTATGACGTTTTTATTAGTTTTTTAAAAGTCTTTACATAAGATAAAATTTTAATACAATTATGTTTTTACATATTTATATTTAGCTTTACTTTTACTTTTAGTAATTTTAGTTCTTCACTATTTCAGTTAGTTTCCAGGGCAAATTTTTATTTTATTTTATTTTATTTTATTTTATTTTTATTTTGTCCTTTTTTAGTTTTTTAAAAGTCTTTAAATAAAAGAAAATGTATTTAAAATAATGTAAAATCACTATTTCAGTTTAGTTTCTAGGGCAATTTTTATTTTATTTTATTTTATTATTTGTTTTTAAACAGTAACATAATAAAATTTTACTAAATTTATATTTAGTTTTACTTTTAGTTTTAGCTTTAGTAATTTTGGTACAAAATTTGGGGTCGGTAATTTTTTTTCTTTCTTTTTTTTTTGAAAGAAATTACTGCTTTTATTCAGCAAGGATGTTTTAAATTGATAAAAAAGGAATAGCAAAGACTTACATTGTCAGAAAATACTTCTATTTTGAATAAATGCCGTACTTTTTAACTTTTTTATTCATCTAAGAATCCTGAAAAAAGTAGACAGGTTTTGCAGCACAACTGTTGCCAACATTAATAATTCTAATAATAAATCAGCATATTAGAATGATTTCTGATGGATCACATGACACTAAAGACACGAGTAATGACTAATGAAAATTCAGCTTTGTATCACAGGAATAAATTATGTTTTAAAGTAGATTAAAATAGAAACCATTATTTTATACATAAACAAGTCCTACAGTACATCACCTTAATTTGCCATGCCGCTTCATTTTGGACAGTTGGACATTTCAGTTTTCCCAGATGGCTGTGGATCACTACTGGGGGACGTTTCATTAGCGGAAAGGGGGGCGATGATGGACAAAGACATAGAGTTGGGTCCCGTCCTCTCATTAAGCTGGAGAAGTGCAGACCATCACTAGATTAAAGTAATCCTCTTTCTTTCCAAAGACCATGTCTCTATTAGCCTCAACCGTGGTCGGCCACACGCGCCGGATTAGACCACATCACTAATGGACTTATTGTTGTCGGTATCTGCATACAAAAAGCCCAGCTATGGGGGGGGCCTGGGGCTCTCCTCCTGGATGTGCCATCAATACAGAGATCCTCCTCCCATCCCTCATCCCCTTATCTCCTCTACTTTTGTTCTCCACTCAGGCGTTTTGTGGGCCAGCGTTACGTCCAGCAGCGCAGGGCCTGGTAACGGTTTACACACGCAACGCGCCCGAGCACTGAATAATGATGAGTTTACAGTAGGGCGAACGTGTTAGACGGTCAGCCACCCACCGAGCAGCTGTTTTCCCTCCAAAACACTCGATTGAAGTGGTTTTGGAGCTTCAGTTGTTGCGAAACGCTTTAGAATACAAAGAAATTGGGACGTGAGGGAGGTTATGTAAATAGTTTGGAGCTGACCTCTTGTTAGGGATCAAAGATGAGAATGTTTGAGGCTTGTCTGATTTAGTTTAGATAATTTATTCTGATTTAAAAAAAAAAAAAAAAAGATTTGATTTGTAAGTTAATGTTAACAGTTGTATTGTTGATATGAAGATGAAGTGTTATTGTGTCTGGTGGAGAATTAGAACACCTCCATTGAAGTGCAGATTCCATTACAAAAACATAGTGATGTAAGCAACTGAAACTTACCCATGATGCATTGCAAATGTGAATGACAGGCAAAATGATTTCTTAAAATTGAGGTAGGCTATGTGGTGGAGAGGATAGCTCACTCAAATATGAAAATTCTGTTGTTCCAAACCTTTTTGAAAAATCATACTTCTGGGGTTATTTTAAATACTTTTTATACGTTTAATACTACTGTAGTATTACTTAAATTAATTTATAGTAATTATACAGCGTTTATTATATTAATATTTCAAGTTAGTTTTTACTTTTATGTTTTCAGTTTTAATTGTAATTTAACTTTAAATGTTAATGATTTTATGTGCTTATCTTTATTTTTTAAAGTTTTTAAATAAAATATAATTTTAATAATATTTAATTTTTAAATATTTATGTTTTATGATTTATTACTTTTTTAGTTTTAGTAATTGTAGTACTCCAGTACTTCACTATTTCAGTTAATTCACAAGTTTTTTTTTTAGTTGTTTTATTCGATTTCGATTTATTCGAAGTCTTTAAATAAAATGAAATTCTAATCAAATTATATTGTTAAATATTTATATTTAGCCTTATGTTTAGTTTTAGTAATTTTACTACTTCGCTATTTTAAAAAAAATTCTAATTTGTTTAATTTAATTTAATTTAATTTATTATTATTATTATTATTTTATTTTAATTTGATTTATTATTTTATTTATTTATTTATTTATTTATTTAATTTGTTTTGATTTAGCTAATATGTTATTTTATTTTATTTAGTCATTTTTATTAGTTTTTTTTTTTTAAATCAAATAAAAATAAATAAAATGTATAAAATTTTCAAAAAAAATATTTTTAAATATTTAAATTTAGCTTTACTTTTAGTTTTAGTAATTTTACTACTTCACTACTTCAGTTAGTTTCCAGAATAATTTTTTATTTTATTTTGTTTTGTTTTATTTTATTTTATTTTAACAAAGGAAGTTATTGGAGCCCAAAACAACATCTAAATATCTTCTGAGTTCGACCAAATAGAGAAAGTTTTATAGGTTTGGAATGGCATGAGGGTAAATGAGTAAATGTCAACTTATTTATTTTTAGGTGAGCTACCCCTTTAAAGATCCCATCTAGCATCGGACCAGAAAGCCTTGACGATAGAGCTGAATCTTGTGTATGAACTTCCTATAGGAGGACTGTGAAGGGTTTAGACATATAAACCGTTTTCAGAAGAAATATTATACGTGATACACATCAACCACTGGAATATTCTCACAAAACCTTTTACTGAATCTTTATGCAGTCTGAGTGCACATTTGAAATGACTAGATTTTTTCCCTCCCTGATGACCATCTCTTCATTAGTCTCCTCTGTATAAAACACCACCTCTCTATCATTTAAATGAGGGTGGCGTACACTGATACAGCTAACACGGGCCGCTTCAGGCAGCTGCTGGTGGGACAGTGATTAACAGTGAATGGGGTGGAGGTTAGAGTCTATTCCTCTGGCTCTGTGCCTCTGGATCCCACCGTCGGTCAGACGCCCCCTCTTCCTCCTCCTTCTTTTCTGGATAATGACACCCACCTCCAGCGCTGCACATGCGGCCTTGCCCATAAAGAATACTCATTTATAACTTCAATTTGTCCCCCTGACATGGCGAGGGCTAAAAGGTTTCGGGGAAGACCAGACGGGCCTGTTTATGGGCAGTTAAGAGCCTTGAAATGATGTACCTTGGCAGCACGTCTCATACATCTCTCTGTCTCTCATTCTTTCCGTCCCTCATATAGAATGCATATCATTTCATCAGGCCAGATAGGGGTGCTGGGAAGCGCTTTTGGGTCGTAAAAAGATGAAATATCACTGTTATTTCTTGACATGGTGTCTGCCACCGCAACTTAAGAGTTTACGAGCGTTGTAAAGCTGACTTGTGTCCCACAACATGCAACACAAAGATTGCAGCAGTACAAACATTTATTTATTTATTTAGAAAGTTTTTTCTTTCTTTCTTATGTATTTACTTACAAGTTACTTATTTAATTACTTGTTTTCATATTGTTTTATAGCAGAGTTATATATTTAGTTTTTTTTCTTGTTTTTGTTGTTTTTTTGAGGAGATATTTTAAATAATATTATAGTTATTTACTTGTTTTTATATGGTTTGTAGCACATATTGCAGTTGTACTAAAGTACTAAAATTACCAAAATTTATTTCAGTTTCCAGGGCGAATTTTGTTTAATTTAATTTAATTTAATTTAATTTAATTTAATTGTATTATTTTATTTTTTATTCAGTTGTTTTTATTTGTTTTTTAAAAGTCTTTAAATAAAATGTAATTTTAATAAAATTATATATATATATATATATATATATATATATTTAAAATTTCCAATTTGTTTTGTTTTATCTAATACATTTATTTTTTTTTTGTTGTTTTTATTATTTTAATTTTTATTTAGTTTTTATTATCTAAAAGTCTTTAAATAAAATACAATTTTAATAAATTTATATTTTTAGATATTTATATTTAGCTTTACATTTAGTTTTAGTTAGTATTAATAGTAAATTTAGTACCTCACTATTTCTAAATAAATGATTATTATTATTATAAATTATTTTCCAGGGCAAATTTTCCAATTTGTTTTGTTTTATCTAATTTTATTTTATTTTATTTTACTACTATTTTACTAGAATCTATAGAAATACAGAAATCTTTATATGTATAGATGATTAGCGTGTATGTATGTATGTATGTATATATATATATGTATATATATATATATATATATATTGCCTTGAATAGTAGAATATATTGTATAATTCTACTTACTTATAACTTATAGTGCAAATATTGCAATTTTTATTTAATTAATCATTGTAGCAAATATAGCAATTTTATTTAATTATTTATTATATATTTATTTATTTATTTTTTGCTTAATTATATTTATTAAGTTGTTTGTTTACAGCAAATGTTGTTTTATTTAGAAAATGTTGACTGTTTTTTAACTGCTTATTTGTGTTTAGCATTACATCCATTTTTTCTGTTTAAATCAAAATAGTAAAAAATCATTCATCTTTTTGGGCTGATCTGTGGAAGCGCACAAAATTGGTAATTTAGCTTTAAGCCTTTTCACTTGGATTGTTTGTCCTGTTTAATATACTTTTAGCCCTTAAGCTGTGACGGTGCCTGAATATTAACGTCAGCCTGGTGGGTCAGAGCGTTCCTCGCACAGGAGGAAATTATTTTCCGTGCATAGTCACCACATCAGTGCATCCAGATGCTTTTCATCAATCAGCTGTGAAAGAAAGAGACGGAGAAAGCGAGAGATCCCAGCTGTTGTGTTCTAACAGGACTCAGGTGATGGCTAAACAGCAGAGACAGCATCTGAATGAACGTCGAGATGATGACAAACACGCACATGCTAATGCCACCGCAAACAAAAGCCGAATAAGACTGAAAAAAGTGAGTATGGCGTACAAGCAGCGTTGATTTCCCACTGTCCCCAAGGCAATATCAGTCTGGGCTTCTGCCCTGAGCTCGCACCGGGCTCATTATGTCTGGAGAGGCCTCTTTGATCCTATCGGGGTTTGGGATGATGAAACGTCGAAGGCAGCAGATCTGTGTGTGTGTGTGCACGCACACTA
This sequence comes from Labeo rohita, assembly GCF_022985175.1. Taxonomy (NCBI): domain Eukaryota; kingdom Metazoa; phylum Chordata; class Actinopteri; order Cypriniformes; family Cyprinidae; genus Labeo; species Labeo rohita. The sequence goes on from NC_066878.1 coordinate 6,368,932, forward strand.
TAGTGTGTATTTGTGTGTGGTGGAGGGGATGTTAGCTGGTGGGGGTAGAAGAGAGGGACAGATGTCCAAGCTGCACGTGCCTCGAGCGTCAGATCCAACCCCCCAACTCCCCTGTTACCTCTCCACCCCTCTTCGCTCCTGTCCCACCACCCCCTCCCAGCTTCTGTCGGGAGCCGGTCCAGCCCGTGGGTCCATCGACCGCAACAGATGTGTTCGGCACCGGGCCATGCTGATGCTAACGTGACTGTAGAAGACCTCTGAAATCCAAGCTGCCGTGGCATCTTATAGCCAGAAGATATGAAACCTGATCTAGATCCTCTTATCCTCTGAAGTGTCATTGATGGCAGAGAAGATTAGAGTTTAAATTCCTCAAAATGTCACAAGTCTTCAGGTACTTTTGCTTGCAGTTGTGGGCCAGTCTGATATATTGTTTCCCACCATAACTGACTGCAGGGCAGAGGCTTAGCCGCATCTATCCAGAGATTTGGAGGAAGATATTGAGATGTCCTTTCATGTGGGCCATAGACAGGTGTATTCTAGAGAAGTACTCTTTCTCAAAGCTGCTGTAATTGTGTTGACTCCACAAGGGAGCTCTTAGTGACGGCCACAAATCACTACAGAGAACGGAAAGAAATCACTCATACACTTGGACAGCTTGAGAGAAACCGCTTATATATCTCACTATAATATTTTCAGCCAGTACCTGGTTGCCCATGAGAACCCATCTTTTTCCCAAGACATATTTTAATGAATATGTTTACGTGTTCCTTTTGAAAAGAGTCTGTCCACACTGTTATATCTCTGAATTATAAAATGCATTTTAAACTCTTCATCTATCTATATTTATGCAATCTATGTACAGTCAAATCAAAATGTATTCAGACACCTTCAAGATTTCTCACATTATGGTTTATTCGCTATAGTTTAGAAAATGGTAATACAATTTGACAAGAACTTAAAGTTAAACTGTGTCAGAACAAAATCATCTTGATAATGTCAGATAACTTTGATTGAAAGATATGTAATGGATTACAATCAACCAAAAATTCAGACAACAGTTAGTATGAGAGTATTTACACATCTGTCAATACTTTGTTGACCATTTATCAAGCAATGCTTAATTTTGTTCAGTCTGTGGTGTAAAAAGGTCACATTTAAAGTAATTAAAGAAAAAACACTTAAGCAAAACAGTCTGGTCAAAGTGTCTAAGCAGGTTTCCAAAATTTTACTTGTAGTCCACTGCATAAAGAATTTTGGGTGTAATATGTCACAGTTTACTTTATTTTGCTATCCTCACTTACATAAATGAACTATAGTGTACCCTCTAGTAAAAAAAAATTATCAAAAATTATATCTGGTGTCTGAATAATTTTTGGTGTGACTGTATACACTACAAATCAAAAGTTTGGAGTCAGTAAGATTAAATAATAGACAAATTAATTTTTTTATTTGTTATGGATTATATTACATCTATCTAGTGTGCCTAGGGCTGTGAAACAATTAATGCGATTAATCGCATCCAAAATAAAAATGTGCGTTTACATAATATATGTGAGTTAAGTAAATTTAAGTAAATTTAAGTAAATTTACTTAGTAAATTTATTATGTATGTATAAATACACCCATACATGCATGTATATATTTAAGAAAGAATGTTTTGGATGTGATTAATCACGATTAATCGTTTGACAGCCCTAAATGTGACATTAAAAATGAATTCATACTGATTCTAGGATTTCCTGGACCACAAAACCAGTCTATATTTTTCAAAATTGAGATTAATACATCATCAGAAAGCTGAGTAAATAAGCTTTCCATCGATGTATGGTTTGTTATGATAAGAAAATATTCAGCCGAGATACAACTATTTGAATATCTGGAATCTGAGGGTGCAAAAAATCAAAATATTGAGAAAATTGCCTTTAATGTTGTCCAAATGAAGTTCATAACAATGCATATTACTAATCAGAAATTAGGTTTTGATACATTTACAGTAGGAAATTTACAAAATATCTTTATGGAACATGATCTTTACTTAATTTCCTAATGATTTTTGGCATAAAATAAAAATCAATAATTTTGACCCATTCAGTGTGTTTTTGGCTAGTTCTACAAATATACCCCAGCGACTTAAGGGTCACATATTTCTGTTTTAAATAAATGTTTTTTTTTTTTTTGTCTACTTGCCAAAGAATCCTAAAAAAAAGATAGTTTCCACAAAGTTTAGCACAACTGTTTTCAACATTGATGATATTAAGAAATGTTTCTTGAGCACCAAATCAAGATATCAGAAAAATACACTCTTAAAAATAAAGGTTCTTGTTGGCGCCAGTGGCCTTGTGGTTAGTGCGCCAACAAATACAACGCAACTGTGCTCACAGCAACCCGGGTCTCAAAGTCCTGTGCCGATCCCGCTCCCCTCTCTCTACCCAATACATTCCTGTCATCTCTCCACTGTCCTCTCAATAGTAAAGTAACAAAAAGACCAAAAATATAACTTTAAAAATAAAAAATAAATAAAGGTTCTTTATTAGCATCGATGGTTCCATAAAGAACCATCCATGGAACCTTTCTAATGTAGAAAAGGTTGTTTATAATGGAAAAAGCTTCTTTAGATTTTTAGAATGTTCTTCAAAATGCTTCTTTTAAGAACTGTTCACTGAAAGCTTCTTTGGGGAACCAAAAAATGGTCCTTCTATGGCATCAATGCAAAAACAACCATTTGGAGCCTTTATTTTGAAGAGCATATTTCTGAATATTACTCTTTTACAGTGTTTTTGATAAAAAAAAAAAAAAAAAGCAGCCTGGTGAGAATAAAAGACTTCTTTCAAAAACCGAGAGTTCCTTAGGGCTTTTTTTTTAGTGGTGGGTGTCTGTCTGAGTGGAGTTTTTTTCCCTTTTCCTGCCTCAGGTCTGCCCTGGTCTGGGGTGGTCAGGGGTGGTCTGTTGTGGATAAGTGGTCATCCAGGGGGCTGGAGGACAAATGTGGCCATTTAAAGAAGATGAGAGGGTTTAGGGTCCAGCGGACAGGCCTAAAGCTCTCCATATGTCCACACACGCAGATAATGATTAGCATTATACCTCATCAATCAGATAAATCAATAGCCTGCCAGTCAGCTACCACCTGTTCACCTGATTACACATGCTAAGCACACACAACCTGAATTTTAAGTGAATGGAGTGGGAGTAATTAAATAGTATGAAATCATAAACATGTACGATGCTTCACTGGGCACATGTGCATGCCTAAATCAAATTCACCTTGGAAGGAGCGGTGCAGATTTTTAATATTGAAGCACACAGATTAGAGCTTGTAAAACTGATATTGACACGGTTCGTGATTTCCTGACCCGAATTTAATAAGATTAATGCCTCGCAACGATTACAGCCCATGTCTGCTTCGATGAAGCTGTCTTCGGCATGCGCTTGTCTATATGTGTATGTCTGAGCTCATGACAGATCGCTTCATGCGGAGAGGACAGATTGACAGATGACCGACTCAAATGCCGAAAGCGCTCCGCGAACGTAAACCTTTCATCACTGAGAGAGAGCCGTTTGTCATTTCTCCTGTACATTTGAATATTAGATTTTATTCATGAGGGCTCGTAAAACACGCGAGCTCTCCGGCAACAAAGTAACGTGCTTTTGAGTGCCTGATCACGCTTGACGCTAAAGTGTTTCATTAGGTGTGAATGATTGCTAAGTGGATGCGTTCGAGCGTTTAGTCTAAACTTCAGCTTTGTTGAAGCAGAAAAAGGTCTTGGAAAAACATAAAAACAACCTGTGGTCATATTGGATTGCACATTTCAGCAATCCAAAATGGTTGTAATGGTGAAAAAGACCTCAAACAAACCAGTCCCCGCTTTTGAATTGATTTCGTAAAGCCTTTCACCTGCCGCTTAGTGACTCAAACAAACAGACTCATTACTGTATAGACAGCTGCATTGAGTGCAAGCCCCCAGCAGAGTCGTATGCTGCTGGGTTTAAGGGATACCTTACAATGTCAGAGATCCGACTTTAAAATTAATGAAGGAACGGGGATGAAGAATTGATTTTTGAGAGGGGAAAAGGTTGCGAGTCGGGGGATTCATTAGCCATGCCCCACAGAATGCAGCTATAGTGGCAGCCAAGGGAGGTAATTGAAGTGGACTGCAGCGCTCACGGGTAGGATTACACCGACTTTGTTTTCAGAGGAGATAGAAAGATGGAGAGAAGGAGAAGGAGAGGGGGGTTCCCCCCGAGGCCAACGTAAGAGGTCGAAGGTCATTGTCCTAATCCTTCATCCCTGGGGTTTATGTGTAATTGGCAGTCTAATCAGGGTTTATAAAAGCTCACTTGGTCAGATATGGTCTAAGACTAGTTTGAAATTATACCCTTTCCCACCTGTTAGAGTCATTTGTACTTTATCTTAAGGTTGTGATTGTCAAGATAGGAACAGGAGAAGATGATACTCACTTTTTATTGGCTTCGCAGCTAATAAGTTTGCTTGTTTTCTACAATGGGAAAGTTCACGAGAACTTAATTTTCCCTCAGATCCGAGGGCGCGTTTCTCAGGGGATCTAGAATTGTTGTTGGCTTGACAGGGCAACATTAGATTTCCATAAGCCCACAGGACTCTCCTCTTCAATGCTGTTTATATTCATGTGAGTGCGTGTGTGTGGAAATTAATTAGTTGAAAGCTCACATACAGTGCGTTTCGGGACCGGTTCACGGGGGTTAATTAAAGCTGCAGGTAGGGCCAGGGATTCAAACTTGCTCAAATAGATTCGACTAACGTTCAGCTCCCTGCTTACTAAAATGTTTTACTAAGTTGCTTTGAAACATTAGTGATGATTTTGCCATCTAATAAAGCAGATGAGAGGACGTGGCTTGTTTACCGGAATTATATACAGTGCCTTGTGAACGTATTCATACTTTTTTTTTTTTCACATTTTATGTTGCTGCCTTATGTTAAATTGCTTTAAATTACTTTTTTTTCACATCAGTCTACGCTCCATACACCATAATGGCAAAGCAAAAAACAAGTTTTTAACATCTTTGCAAATTTATTAAAAATAAAAAACTTAAATGATTCCATTGCATAAGTATTTAGTTAGCTCAGAAGCATTCATATCGCTTGTAGATGTTACTACACTTCAAATGAAGTTAACCTGTGGCAAATTCAATTGAATGGGTGTGATTTGGAAAGGCACACGCTTCTTCATAAAAGGTCTAACAGCTTAAAATGCATATCAGAGCAAAATCCAAGACTTGCCTGTAGAGTTTAGACACAGGCTTGCGTCAAGCCATACATCTGGGGGAGAGTTCAGAAAAAATTCTGCTGCATTGAAGGTTCACAGCAGCATGTAGTCTTCGTTACCCTTAATAGAAGAAGTTTGAAACAACCACTCTTCCTAGAGCTGGCCTCCTGGCCAAACTAAGCAGTTGATGGAGAAGGACCTTGGCTAGAATGGTGACCAAGAAGGTGATGGTCACTCTAGTTGAACTCCATGATCGTATGTGCAGATGGGAGAAACTTACAGAAGGACAAACATCACTGCAACATTTCACCAATCTAGGCTTTATGGTGGTGTGGCAAGATTCAATCCTCTACTCAATGAAAACACACTTGGAATCTTGTGAGAAACAAGAATCTCTGGTCTGATGAACTTCAATTCCAAGCATCATGTTTGAAGGAAACCAAGCACTGCTCATCACCTGCAGAGTACCATCCCAACAGTAAAGTGTGCTGGTAGCAGCCTCATGCTGTGGGGCTGTTTTTCAGAGGCAGGGACTGAGGGACTTGTCAGAGTAGAGGGAAAGCTCAGTGCACCAAAATATTGAGATAGCCTTAATGAAAACCCAGTTCAGAGCATTCAGAACTTCAGACTGGGTAGAAGGTTCACTTTCCAACAGGATAATGACCCTAAGCACACAGCAAGAGTGGCTTATAGACAACTCTGTGAATGTCCTTGAGTAGACCAGCCAGAGTCTTGGCTTGCCTTGAGCCCAATCAAATATTTTTGAAGAAACAAATGCTAAACAAAAAAATGAAAGCTGACAGAGCTTGAGAGGTGAAGAAGTGAGGTGAAGAATGGCAGATAATTGCCAAATATTGATGTGCAAATCTTGTTGTGACATACCCAAAAAGACCTGAGGCTGTAAAGGTGCTTCAGCTAAGGACTGAGTTAAGGGTATGAATACTTATGCAATGTACATATTTTAGTGTTGTTGTTGTTTATTATTAACAAATTTATGAAGTTGTCACAATTCTGTTTTTGCTTTGTCATTATGGTACACGGAGTTAAAACATTAAAAATGACAAAAAATGAAAGGGTATGAATACTTTCGCAAGGCACTGTGTGTGTGTGTATACATATGTATTCCTCCGAGGAGGCAAGGGAAGCAGTGCCTCCTTGGATGGATGAGAAACAAAGTAAAATCTATGCTTATATTACTAAATATAATTAAAAAGTGTAAATCACTCATGTTTCTAAAGAAACATAGTCCAACCAGCAGGTAAATTTATAGCGGGAGTCCACGTCTCTCTCGCCTCCCCTAAACCCAATGAGTTTTAACAGACCCCCTAAAGCATGCAGTGAGTTTGGTGGGGAGTAATTGAGAATAAATAGGGGAAATTCACGTGAGAGGAGGAAATCCCTCCATCGCGATATGAATGTAAATGACTGTTTTTTCCGGCTGTGATTAGTTCATGCGATAAATCCCACCTTATTTGTTTGTGCACGTTCTGCGTTGGCAAATCAGTCTGAATAAACAATATAATGGCATTAAATTAAAAAAGTAAGTAAACAATAAACACGTTTAGTTATAACTACTTTGTTATGTCAAAATAAGAGTTAAAATGGCATGAAAGCATGATTTTAGTGAGTAATCAGCTTTTAAAGTAAATCTCCCATGTCTGTGACATATATTTAAAGAGCTTTGATGACTGATGATTCGAAAAAATAGTTAAAAGTTAATTATTAAGAAGAAATCAAAAATACTGTTTAAATTGTTAGTACCTTGAGTTATTTTGGAAAAAATGCAAAATGTTTCAAAAACACTAACTTGATGAGATTCATACTTGCAAGCAAAGCTAAATGGCACAATAAAATGTGATTGCCACAAATGGCTTTGAGTTTTTCCTATTTTAAAATGCAACATTGGTAGACATCCAGTTATACTTGTGTTTGTCAAGCGGCAATGCCGCCATCAGTCACCATGACATCCTCATGAAGTGTAATGTATATTCAAGCTTGACGCCACTCCATCGCGTTCATTTGAAGGGAAGGAAATTAAAACAGCAGCAGCTGACAGACATCCATTAGAGGTGCAAAGAGGGGCGCCCCAATAGCTAACGCTAATATCTCCCTTTTCTGTTGTCCTGCTTTGGATTCATCAACAATATATATTCACTAGCACACGCTCGGAGAGCTTCATTCATCAAACCGAACTCTCCCGCCCCGCCGTGGTGACATTGTACCGACATTAACGCAGTAATTTAGACGTAATGGCCGTACATTATCCATCCTAAAGTGAAAGCGTACACTCTGATTCACTTACGCCCACGTAAACACATCCTATGCGCCAATTAATTCTCGCCCATAATTAATAGCCAGAAACAAATTTGATTCCAGCTGGTGTCAGGCTGTTTTTTTGGCCATCCGTGGCTTTTCAGTCTGTTTCGGCGATAATAAATCTTGCATTTCATCGATCCATAGCGCCTCTAAAGATTTGTGACTCTAATCTCGAGGACCCACTGCAGAAACACTCTGCTTCCTCTGCTCATCAAGAGGAATTAGGGACCTTGAGATAGCATCAAACTCTCACTAACCGCTCGCAGAGCTGAAGGACATCCGGTGTCCCCAAGCCGCAAACCTTGACTGTGGTGCCGTCGATCTATTATGTGCATGACAATGACAGATTTTGGCAGATAAGACTAATGTCTTGCATTTAGGAGAGTATTCATAACACCCATATGCGTTTATCTTAAAATGCTAATGTGGAATGGGATCATTTTAGGGACACTGGGACTGTGAAAGTGTTATATGCAACATGGGCTTGAAGTGTTACATACTAGATCTCTGCTAAATGTACCAGTGCTGTCTAAAATTGAGAATTTTAGAAAGGATCGTCGATACCACCACTTGGACTGTTTTCATATGCAAGGATTTTTACCCTATCATCTCTCTGTAATTATTAATCATCGTTAGGGCTTGATGTGCAGATTATGGCATAAAGCGCAACCTCTGCAGCTTCAGAAATCTGCCTTTATGTTAGGAAGTGTTCGGAAAGTTTATGTAACACTACCGGTTTCAGCTGACACAAAAAGTTCTCTCAGCCCTCAAACTTTTTCGATTCTGTGTGATTTTGAGGAGACATGTGAAGTGGTCAAGTTGAGAGAGACTGTGAAAAAGATGGATGGGAAGAGAGAAAAATGACTGCCTTCGGACTGTTATCAGACCTCTGTCAGTTCGGTTGGATTACAGAATTGGGAGAGGTTCAGGTCAGTCAAGAGAAAAAGACAGAATGAGAAAGGAAGGCCGATAGGAGAAACACTGTCAAAAAGAGAGTGATTTAGGTGGTGGGGATAGAGATTCTTGTTTTGGAAAGTACAATTACTGAAAAGGAGAGAAATATACTGCTGACCTGGGACCTTTTATAGCCTGACCCTAGAGCAGCTATTTCGTTTCATTTAGTTTCATCCATCCATCCATCCATCCATCCATCATCCCATTATTTGAGTCTGTTCATTAAAAAAAAAAAAAAAAAAACCTTGTATAGCCTGACCCTAGAACAGTTATTGTTATTGTTATTATTGTTAATTGTCATTGTTATTGTTATTGTTATTGTTATTATTTTATTTTATTTTATTCATTCATCCATCCATCCATCCATCCCAGTATTTGAATCTGTTTATGTAAAAAAAAAAAAAATTAATTAATTAATTCTTGGGACCTTGTATAACCTGACCCTAGAGCAGCTATTTTATTTTATTTTATTTTATTTTATTTTATTCATTCATTCATTCATCCATCCATCCATCCATCCCAGGATTTGATTCTGTTTATTTAAAAAAATAAATAAATAATAATAATAATAATAATAATTATTGGGACCTTGTATAACCTGACCCTAGAGCAGCTATTTTATTTTGTTTTATTTTATTTTATTTTATTTTATTTTATTTTATTTTATTTTATCCTAGCATTTGAGACTGTTTATTAAAAAAGTGCTGAGACCTTGTGTAGCCTGACCCTAGAGCAGCTATTTTATTTTATTTTATTTTATTTTTTATTATATTATATTTTATTTTATTTTTATTTTTTATTTTATTTTATTTTGTTGTATTTTATTTTATTTTTTATTTTATTATATTTTATTTTATTTTTATTTTTTTTTTTATTTTATTTTATTTTTTTTTTGTTGTATTTTATTTTATTTTTTTATTTTATTTTATCCTAGTATTTGAGTCTGTTTATTAAAAAAAAGTGCTGGGACCTTGTGTAGCCTGACCCTAGAGCAGCTATTTTATTTTATTTTATTTTATTTTATTTTATTTTATTTTATTTTATTTTATTTTATATGTCTACTACAAATTTAATAGTCTTTCTTATTTCAGAGTAATAAAAACTTTTCGGATAGATTTTGCAGAAAATGTTCCATACAAAAAGGCTTTGTTGCTTTGTTGTGAGGTGTGTGTTTTTTATGCTAATTAACAACTGAAGGCATGTCCACCTCATTTACAATAATTCATTAATAAAGAATGAGGATAGAAAACTATTTTTTATGGAAGCTTGCTTCCACCACAGGATAAAAAATAAAGGTAATTGCAACTTTTTCTCACAATTCAAACACAATTTTAAGAAAAAGTCTGAATTGTGAGATATAAACTCAGAATCATGACTTTTCCTGTAAGAAAAAATACAGAATTGAGAGAGATAATACTGTAAAAATATTCAAAATTAATTTCATATTCTGTTCAGAAATGGGCTTCTATAAATTTCTGTGTGCGTAAGCAGCAAGCAATTATTAGTGAATGGGAAAAAAAGGAAAGGTGAAATTGCTGATTTACGAAGATATAAAAAAACACAATATGATTTTGCGAGCAGAATTTCTTCAGGCACTGTTTAGTGTCTGCTGCCTGTTTTAGTGTTCGAGTTCAGTCTGTTCCCTCTGGCTATAAAGGGAACTTTTAAATTTCCTTCTCTCATGGCTTGCAGACTAAAACAGGGTCCTATTTCAGTGGATTTATTTGCTGTCTGAGCTCTGGATATTGTGTTCTGAGTGAGAGAGTCGTCGTTTGGTTCACTTTGGATCGGATCCAGCGCAATATCGAAAGCCTTCCACTTCATACGCTCTATCTGAACGTAGACCTTTCGCTCTGGGCCACAAACACCAATTGGAAACGTGCAGCTGCAGAATGATGTGGAGAGGTTGATAGAGCACTGGTCAGATTAAAGTATTGGCAGTGCCGGCACTAAAGAATCTGATAAATGGCAATAAAATGGAAATCCAGATTGAGAGGGGAACTGATATCATCAGCCCCAAAGGTGCAGGAAGGTCGATTGAAGGATATTTGTGCTGGTGGTTATTGCACACACTGTTTGTGACATTTTTTGCCAGTATCTGTAACAAAAAAGGCGAATTTGCCAGTGTCTAACTGGTTTAATTATTCATAGTCATGTGTTAGAGGAAACAATGCATTATTTATTAGGCCGACATGGACAGTGAGCAAATTAAGACCAGGGGGAGAACAGGACAACATTGCAAACAAATTAAACCAGGAAAGCCAACTAACAAAATGATTGCAAAGCGATAAACTAATATTCCAAAATGCAGCCGCATAGAACAATAAAGTCTAGCTGTTTGTAGAGCTATTGTCTTCATAGTGATCCCCAATCACAGTTGCTGATCATTTTCATCTTTTCTCCCTGTTTCTGCAGTTCTCCGGGACGATTTTCGACAAACCCCCAGTGATGTGGTGGTGGCAGCAGGGGAGCCGGCAGTGATGGAGTGCATCCCTCCACGAGGCCACCCAGAACCCACTATCTCCTGGAAGAGAAACAATGTGAAAGTGAACGACAAGGACGAGAGAATAACGGTGAATTTCCTTCTTTCTTTCTTTCTTTCTTTCTTTCTGTACATTTTAAAATACATGTTAAATAAATACCTTCTTGTAAACAGGGCTGGATAGTAACTGATTACATGTAATCTGGATTATGTAATCAGACTCCAAAAATCAAGTACTTGTTATTAGAGTATGTTATACTTTATAATGCTCATAATCAGATTACAGTTACTTTTTTATGGATTACATGATTACATATTCACACAATGGCAGTAAATCATTCAGAATTTATTGAGTCTCTTTTAAATTTTATTCTTTTATTTAATTTTATTTTTTTTATTTTATTTTATTTATTTTGTCGTTTTGTATTAGTTTTTTAGTCTTTAAATAAAATGAAATTCTAACAAAATGATATTGTTAAAATTTAAATATTGTTTAGTTTTAGTAATTTTAGTACTACTTCATTTCAGTTTTCAGTTTCCAGGGCAAATTTTCTAAATTTTATTTTATTTTATTTTATTTTATTTTATTTTATTTTATTTTATTTTATTATTTATTTATTAGTTCAGTTCCAGAATAAATATTCCCTGATAATTTCCTCACCCCCATGTCATCCAAGATGTTCATTTCTTTCTTTCTTCAGTCGCAAATTAAATTTTGAGGAAAACATTCCAGGATTTTTCTCCATATAGTGGACTTTAATGGGGATCAACGTGTTGAAGGTTCAAATTGCAGTTTCATTACATGGCTCTATATGATCCCAAGCAAGGAATAAGGGTCTTGTCCAAAAAATGACAAATTTATTTACTTTTTAACCACAAATGTTCATCTCGCACTAGCTCGACTTCATGCGTTACGTGGTCACGTTGGAAAGGTCACAAAAAACTGAATATATTTTCCTTCTGTTTGCTTTTTTATATGAATAGCATGAAATTAAGGGTACGTTTAAAACAAGTTAGATTTTTTTTTAAGTAATCTAAAACTAATCCAAAAAGTAATCCAAATACATTATTTAAAAAGAGTAACTTCGTTACTGTATATATATTGGTTTTCACAAACATATAAAGCAGCACAATGTTTTTAACATTGGTGATAACAATAAGAAATGATTCTTGAGTACCAAATCGTCATATTTGAAGGATCATGTAACATTGAAGACTGGAGTAATGTTTGCTGAAAATTCAGTTTTGCCATCACAGGAATAAATTATTATTTTTTTTTTTAAATTACAAAAACATATCATAATATTACTGTAATATCACAATATTTTTATTGCATTTTTGATCAGATAAATGAAGTTTTGGTTAGTATAAAAGATTTTAAATATTACCAACCCAAACCAAAAGTAGTGTATATAATTTTATTTATATCTCATTAATATTTTCGTAAATGTTAGAATCTCAATTGCAAAGTACTGTATTTTTTTATATAATGTTGCCAAAGCTATTTAGACAAATCAGTTTGAATAGAAATATAAACATATACTACCAGTCAGAAGTTTTTGAACAGTTAGATTTTGTATGTTTTTTTAAAGGAGTTCTTTTCTGCTCACCAAGCCTACATTTGTTTGATCCAAAACACAGCAAAAGCAGTAATATTGTGAAATATTTTTACTATTTAAAATAACTGCTTTCTATTTGAATATATTTTAAAATGTAATTTATTCCTGTGATCAAAGCTAAATTTTCAGCATCATTACTCCAGTCTTCAGTGTCACACGATCCTTCAGAAATCATTCTAATATACTGATTTGCTGCTCAAGAAACATTTGTTTATTATTATTATTTTATTAATATTATTATCAATATTTAAAACAGGTGAGTACATTTTTTTTCAGGATTTTTTGATGAATAAAAAGATCCAAAGATCAGAATTTATCTTAAATATAAAGCTTTTGTAACATTATACTCTTAGCTATTCAAAAGCTTGGAGTCAGTATAAGTTTTTGTTTATTTATTTCTTTTTTTTGGAAAATAAATTATAGAAATAAATACTTTTATTTAGCAAGGATGCTTTAAATTGATCAAAAGTGATGATAAAAACATTTATAGATTTCTCTTTCAGATAAATGCTGTTCTTCTGGACTTTCTCTTCATCAAAGAAACCTGAAAAAAATCTACTTATGTTTTCAACATAATAATAATAATAACATCACAGCATTGTCCTTTTGTTTGTGTATCTCTCTCTGTTATTGCCCGTTCTATGACTCTCTCATCAGCCACTCGACTAAATAGGCTATTAAAGCACTTTTACTAAATGTATCGGTTTGGCCGTCCTCTCTGTGTCAAGTGTTTCATAAACAACCAAACTGGCTTTTGCTTTAGTATTTACGTTTTTCCAGAGTCTAGAAACCGTGTTCATAAAACATCACAGCATGTTTGGCTTCCTATGGGGACCAACTCAGTTTTTAGTGTCTTTTTCTCTTAGATGTTTTATAAATGCGTACCCCTGACAGATCGTGGTGTGCTTTTCTTTACAGATCCGTGGAGGGAAGCTGATGATCTCAAACACAAGGAAGAGCGATGCAGGAATGTATGTGTGTGTCGGCACAAATATGGTTGGAGAGAAGGACAGCGACCCCGCTGAGCTCGTAGTGTTTGGTAGGTTTGTAATTCCACTTTATCCTATAGATTTCATTTTCTCTCTTTCGCTCTCACATCGATCCTTCTGGATTTTCTTTCTCCTGTAGAGCGGCCCATGTTTGTACGCAGACCTGTGAATCAGGTGGTCCTCGCTGATGACACAGTGGATTTTCAGTGCGAGGTTCAGGGAGATCCCACTCCCACCATACGCTGGAGGAAAGAGGAAGGTGAACTGCCTCGGGGAAGGTGAGACTCAGTCACAAGCAATAAAGTGGTGGAATTAGCAATATGATAAAAGACAAAAAATGAATTAAATGAAAAAAAAAAGTATATTTGAATACATGAATACTACTACTACTACTAATCATCATCATTTTAATTTATTATGAAATAAATATAATTGTAATAATTATAATAAAACATTAAAATAATAAAATGCATATACATTATACAATTGTTAATAATAGTATTAAAATATGCAATATATAAAAAAAATAGTTTTATTTAATAAAGAAATTTTAGTTTTCTCTCTTTCCCCCTCTCTAATATATTGAATTGATTTTAAATTGATTTATTATTATTATTATTATTAAACAATAAAATAATACATATAAATTATACATTTAATAATAATAATAATAATAATAATAATAATGTATTATATGAATACACATCATTTTAAATAAAATTATAAATAATTTTCAGATATTTCAAATGTTTTTGTAAATGTATTTTCATGTAATATTTTGGATCATTATTTTGGCAAATATTATAATGGAATTAAAAAAAAAAAAAAATATATATATATATATGTATATGTATATATGTATACAAAATTTAAAAGCTCACTGAACACTGTTAGCAATAATAATAATAATCATCATCATGATAATGTATTATATGAATAAATATAATTAAAAAAATGTTTTAAAAATACATTTTAAATAGTTTAATTATTAAATACCGCAAATATTGTTGTAAATATATTCTATTTCATATTTTTAATAATTACTTTGGCATATAATATACTACAGTTTAAACATTTATAGGTTTAAAAGTAAAAGTCATTGAACAGATAGCTGTAAAAATAATGATGATGATAATAATAATAGTGTATTATATGAATAAATATAATTTTAAATAAAATAATTACATAGTGTAAATATTAAATATTAAATATACTACAATTTAAATTATATATATATAAAGTTAAAAACTCATTGAACACTGTTAGCTGTGAAAATAATAATAATAATAATAACTTAATAATAACAATAATAATAATAATAATAATAATAATAATAATAATAATAATAGTGTATTATATGGATAAATAATCGTTTTAAATAAAATAATTACATTTTAATGTTAAATACTGTAAATATTAAATATTGCAAATATTGTCAGAAATATATTATATTAATTATTTTTAATAATTATGTTGCAAATAATATACTGCAATTTAAAAATATATGTATATAAAAGTTAAAAACTCAACACTGTTAGCAGCAAAAATAATAATAATATTAGTGTATTATATAAATAAATAGAATTTTAAATAAAGGAATTACATTTTAATATTAAATACTGTAAATATTAAATATTGCAAATATTGTTAGAAATATATTATATTAATTATTTTGCCAAATAATATACTGGAATTTAATAATATATGTTTATAAAAGTTAAAAAACTTATTGAACACTGTTAGCAGTAATAATAATGTATTATATTAATAAATTAAATTTAAAACAAAATAATTACATTTTAATTTTAAATACTGTGAATATTAAATATTGCAAATATTTGTGTAAATATATTTTTATTTATTCATTATTTTGGCAAATAATGTACTGCAATTTAAAAATATGTGTATATAAAAGTTAAAAACTCATTGAACACTTAGCAGCAGATGTTAATGACACTGAAGCGTTACAGTGCTTAAATCCGCTGTAGCGAAACTTTGCTGATACAGCTGGCAGAGAACAGTGGGACTCAGTTTATAGGCAAAAACTAGAGAGTAACTTAATTGTGCGTGTGTGTCCTGCCAGGTTTGAGATCCGTGCCGACAACAGCCTGCGTCTTACTCAGGTAAAGGCTGAAGATGAAGGCTCGTACACCTGTTTATCTGAGAACAGTGTGGGCAAAGCCGAAGCATCCGGAACACTTCAGGTCCACGGTGAGTTACAACAACTGTGCAGACGCACAAATGCTGCTTAGCTCAGTAACTCTCTCTCAACACACACTCTCATACACGTCCACACAGCAGCACATCGGACGGATTTGACAATAATTCTATTATATTCCTCTCTCTGACTTTAGCATCTTTCTCACACACACTCAGCTGAGTCTGAATTGTATTAGCCGGAGCCCACACACACATAAGCACACACACACACGTGCTGGCCTTGCATTTTGCTGATTACAGGAGTGAAGTGCTATGGCAACAGCCATTTATTTAAAGCTGCCAGATGCAATTAACATAATTCCATCTGGTTAGAGGCACATCTTGCTTCATAAAACATGACTGTGGGCTTGGGAACATGCACGCATTAAGAATATTCTGCACACTTAATAGATGTTTATAGCAGCACACTGGCTGTGAATGATTTCACCTGACAGCTGATGGAGAGATGATTCAGTGTGTGAGTGAAACTGAAATATTATTAGTACAGCTTTGTAGAAACATTGTAGGCTTCACTGTCAGACAGAAGGAATCTACAACGTGTTTTGGAACAGGGTTATTCCTGTTCACGTCATGTTGGAATTAGCATAGTTATGGGATTTCCGATTCAAAACTGTTCATGTTTTTGGCGAAACTTGAAATTACTAGTCGGAACTTTGTTTTTGAAAAAGCTCTGATTTCTATTTGTTTATTCTAATATCAAGTAGAAACAACCAAAATGGCTGTACCACCAGTTAAAAGTACTTGCACGTATCTGAATTTTTATCATGACCGGTTGCTTGTTGTGTGCTTTGATCTTTAAGATTTTGGAAAAAAAAAATAAATAAATAAAAATAATAAATCTTAGAAAATGTAAAATGTAAAATTCAAAGACTATATATAGATTAAATATTACATATATTTGTATTTCAGTAAGTATTATATTAATATATTTTGAAAAAAAAAAATACATAAAAAATGAAAATACTAATACAATAGTTATATAGTTGTATAATCTATATGTATTTTTATTTTATGTATATTTTATATGTGTGTGTGTGATAGTAGATAGTATTTTAGTATTATATTACTTAAAAAAGTACAAATAAAATAAATAAAAATACCAATAAAATAAAAAGTGTATATATATATATATATATATATATATAATAAAATAAAAAAAAATTATATATAAGTGATGTCAAATGATTAATTGCGATTAATTGAATACAAAATATTTTTTTACGTAATATATGTGTGTGTACTGTGTATATTTATTATAAATACACACACATGCATGCATATTTTTAAGAAAAATATATTATGTTTAAATATTATATATTTATATATAATATCAGTTACATGAATATAAATATATACATGTAAATACATGTAAATAATTTCAAAATATATACTGCATGTGTGTGTATTTATATATACATAATAAATATACAACTATACACACAAATATTATGTAAACAAAAACTTTTATTTTGGATGCGATTAATCGTTTGACAGCACTGATTTTTATCTTAAAATAAAAAGGCTGAAGTCATGTGTATAGTCATGTATGACATGTGTGTGTGTGTGTGTGTGTATATATATATATACATATATATATATATATATATATATATATATATATATTTAAGTATTTATAGTAAGTATTATATGTATATACTTTATAAGTAAGTATTTTAAGTATTCTATGAACCAAAAAAGTGCACATGCATCTTATTTGCCATTATGAGTGTTGTCATAGAAACAAATATTTTTGCAAGTCCAACAATGTCAGCAGTTCAGAGTCATCTTGTAATTATGGTAATTCTGACATGACATGAACGAAACATAATTTAGAGTTTCTCTCATCACTTCCTCCTCATCTCCTTTTCCTGTCACCGCCACCCATTGTTGTTTCATCCCACTTGTGTTTCATTAATCACTCAGACTATTTTTTTCTTTCATGTTCTAAATACAAAACTTTCCAGTCCACTCATTTTTATCCATTATTTTTTTTTTGTCTCTCTCTCTCTCCATCCTCACCTCCATTATAGTGGGCCCATCTCGTAAGTACCATTCCATTTCTTTTCTCTGCATGCGTGTGGTTGTGCTTCACATGTTTTGCAGGCCGTGGTTGGCTGTGACAGGGTTAAGACCCTGCGCTGGCCAATCACATCTGCCTATTTGCCTGTCATAAGTCATCCACTTAAAGGGACAGTTCACAAATATGAAAATGGTCTTTTATACACCCTCATGTCACGTCGTGTCCTTCTTCTGCAAAACACAAAAGGTATTTTGAAGAAACGGTTCAGTGAAAATCAATGTGGTCCAAAAAAAAAAAAACAGAATCTTTTTTTTTGTTAAAATATCTTTTGTATTTTGCAGAATAAAGAACTTCGTACAGGTTTGGGATGATGACAGACTTCTTTTTTTGGTTGAACTATTCATTACATACAGAAGTAATGAGGGTCTATTCTTGTCCAGCTCATTAACTCTGAGCAGTAACCCTGGTTTTCACCGTTAAAAATGACATAGAAATGCATGTATTTTAAACTTCAAAGCTTTTTGAAGTTTGACTGTTTTTTTTTTACTTCTCTGGATGTTTTTTACTGAGGAGAGTTACAAAAGGTCATTATCTAACTCCGCGCAGGAGTGACCTCTGTCCTTTCACTCCAGACTATGAGAAAAGCGTGATCAAATTACAGAGACACTGAAAGAGAGGTCCTCCGCTCCAAAGCTCAGCCATTACCACTGCAGAGTCCATAATGCATCACTGGATGTGAGTTCTAGAAGATCTGAGGAATCTGGAACTGATTTTTTTTCCACGTTGGTTTTGTGCAGCGTGGCCCAGTCAGTTAGCTAGAACAACTCCGTATTGTCAGCAGAAACCACTTGGGTTTGGCTTTGAAGCTTTGCGGAGTCACCGAGCCTACAATCGTTTTACCCTTAAAAGTGTTCGTAAATAGCATAAAGTAAATACTTTCACTTTTAGCTTTTTTAGAAATTGAATTTTATACCACTTTCTGTTTTTCTTGTGAGAACTGTATTTAACTTGAGGCGCAATGAGGAGTACAAGTAATTTCCAGATATGTTATTTCTGTCGAGGAAAAACAGTGCTTGTTCACAAGTGGAGACATCTATATCTGATAGCCAGACAGACCGACAGACAGGCAGAATGAAAGAAAGAACATGTTTTCAGAGGCAAGCGAGAGCTTACCACTCCTTTTTAAGGGGGTGTAGAAAGAAACCGTTCCCTGCAGGGTGGTAGTTTTCATACAACCCGACTTAGGTCTTTGGTGTTTGGTATTTTCTCTTTTGTTATTCGTGTCTTGGATGAGTTATGTTTAATTGAAAGTTTGGGAAATGTACTTTTAGAGCTGCTCGAACTGTTTTTGTAGTATTTTTTTTTTTTAGCCTGACAAAGATATCATTCAAAACCTAGTGAGCTGCATACCTAGGCAACATTTTTAGGCATGGAAGTCATAGTCAGAATGTTGCAAACAGTACCTTAAGGAAAATTTTTATTGCTGACAGGTTTGTTATAAACAGCTCAAGGCAAATCTCAGTTATTTACAGTTGTAGGAAGATGTTATAATCTTTTAAAAATTCAACATGCTTTATGCAGACATCTCAATTTGATCTACATTTAATTTCTCTATAGGGCAAACAGTGGAGATATTAAAGCGATCTAATTTGTGATTTTGTTCTTTCATATGGGGAAGAAGCAGCTTTTTACGAAATCTTGTTTTGTTTGTCTTTCATGTCTTTTATGCTCAACAAGGCTGCATTTTTGTAAGCAAAAACAGTAAAAATAGTCATTTTGTGAACTATTATTTCAATTTAAGTAGGTGTTTTATATTTCAGTATATTTTAAAATGTAATTGAAATGCTGAATTTATATATAAATATTCACTGCTGTTTAAAAGTTTGGGATCAGTAAGAATTTTTTTTTCTTATGCTCATCAGTGCTGCATTTATTTGATCAAAAATACAGAAAAAAACACTAATATTGTGAAATATTATTGCTGTTTAAAATAGTGGTTTTCTGTTTTAATATACTCTAAAATATAATTTATTTCTGTGTTGCAAAGCTGAATTTTCTCCAGTCATTGCTCCAGTCTACAGTGTCACATGATCCTTCAGAAATCATTCTGATATGCTTATTTATTATCAATGTTAAAAACAGTTGTGCTGCATAATATTCTTTTTTGAACCTGTGAAACTGTTTTCAGGATTCTTTTATGAATAAAAAGTTAAAAAGAACAGCATTTCTTTAAAATATATATTTATTTTTTTTTTGGGGGGGGGGGTCAATGATTTTTTTTTTCCTTTTTGATAGAAATTAATACTTTCATTCAGCAAGGATGTGTTAAATTGATTTAAAAAAGTGATAGTAAAGACATATTGTTAAAAAAAGATGTCTATTTAAAATAAATGCTGTGCTTTTTAACTTTTTATTCATCAAAGAATCCTGAAAAAAGTATCACAGGTTGCAAAAAAATGTTAAGCAGCACAACCGTTTGCAACATTGATAATAAATCAGCATATTAGAATGATTTCTGAAAGATCATGTGACACTGAAGACTGGAGTGATGACGCTGCAAATTCAGCTTTGCATCACAGAAATAAATTATATTTTAAAGTTATACAAAACTGTTATTTTAAATTGTAATAATATTACCGTTTTTTTATCAAATAAATGCAGCCTTGTTGAGCAGAAGAGATTCCTTTGATTAAAAAAAAAAAAAACATTAAAAATCTTACCAAGCCCAAACCTTTCAGCAGCAGTGTATAGAAATAAAATAATAAAAAAATTAAAGTCATGTGCTTTTCATATATTCTTAAAAGTAGATGTCTATGTAGACAGTGAAAAGTTCGATTTTGGGTGTTGCAACATAGTTATAAAATTAACTTTTAGACTTCTAAGCCAGATAAGTGTGTCAGAACACTCTGTATTCAGTGGAAAAGCCAGACGTTTAATACACACCGGGTTAGATTAGTCAGACTTTGTGCGAGGGAGAAACAGGACGAGATCCTGTCTTCTTTCCACTAAAGATGACGGATTCGTTTCATCATTCGCACGGCGTCGTCAAATAATCCACGGCATGTTTCCTCAACTGCCCTCTTCATTTGCATGTCTAAGAGCTGAGACAATAAATATGAAATAAACCCATGTAGCAGCAGATTAATCCCGATGCGCTGAGGCGCTTCTCCAACTGTGCTCATTTTAAGCTGTCCTAAAAAAAGTGGGTCCTATTCCAAACTCTGACAGGACTGATCTTAGCCCATGCATATTACTGTATCCTCAAGGGTGGTAGTGGGAGGGGGGAGTATTTAAAACAGCACAAGCTCTCGGAGAAACCTCATTTATGCAGATGACTCTCTCATTTGATTATGCAGTAAATATACAGCTTACGAATTTGGCAGGTATTGCCGGACAGAAACGGCTGCTCAGCTAGGCATTGTAAACATATGCCCTGTATTGGTGTAGATAACCTGCAATGCTGTAAAGCGTTTAATCGGTTACACTCTAAAGACTGTATTAATTGCATGTAGGGGGTTTTAATTGCGGCGCTGAGCACTGAAGTGTGGCCCTTCCTCACTTTCTGTCCGCATCACTGTTTGACGCTGACAACTGCCTGTCAAGGCGAGTCCCTCTGGGGATAGATGCGATGTTTGAAGAGCCCGACGAATCTGCATACGAGTTTTTGCCGGTGTGTTCGCTAACCACTAACTCTCCCAGAGGGAGCGTGAAGGTGTTGGATCCTTGCGTGTGTTGCGGTCCGTCTTGGGAGGAAGCGAAGTTCCATGAATAATTTTTAGGTTCAGCACTTTTGTTTAGCCTATGTGAGTGGGTGACACTTTTGACCTGTCACTAGCCAGCCAGCCAACCTGGCACCTTCACAGCTCTGTCTACTGCTATTCCATCAAATACACCATCTGTGATACTTCATGGAAGAAATGTCCAGAACGACTTATAGATGTCTTAACAGATGGCATTCTATCTATATCTTGGAATAGTTGTAGTTGATTTTATGGTTGAGCAAGTTGTGTTGTTGTTTTTTCCTCCATAGCTAACTTTAGAAAATAAATTAATGTTTTAATGTGTGTATGTGTGTGTGTGTGTGTGTGTGTGTGTGTACTTGTTTTTGCTACATTGTAGGATAGTAAAACCTGAAATTTTTGACATTGTGGGGACCGACCTGCGGTAAAAACATGTATGTTTCTTAAAAACATACATGTTTTTAAGAAATAAAGGTAATATATATTGACATTTATGTATTGCGATTAATCGATTTGACAGGACCATATATATATATATATATATATATATACAGTATGTGTGTGTGTGTGTTTGTGCTGTCAAATTGATTAATCGCGATTAATCGCATCCAAAATGCAGACATGTTTTTAAGAAATATAGGTAATGTATATTTACGTTTATGTATACACACAGTATATACAGTATATAAATAAATTATGTAAACACACTTTTATTTTGGATGTGATTAATCACGATTAATCGTTTTGACAGGATCGTGTGTGTATTTGTGCTGTCATATTGATTAATTGCGATTAATCGCATCCAAAATGCAGACACGTACATGTTTTTAAGAAATATAGGTAATATTTATTTACATATACGTATACACACAGTATATACAGTATACACACATATTATGTAAGTACACTTTTATTTGGGATGCGATTAATCGCGATTAATTGATTTGACAGGACTATATATATATATATATATATATATATATACACTGTGTGCAGAATTATTAGGCATGTTGATATTCTGGTCATATTTTTTTTCCAAACACATTTTACCAATTCCAAACCACATCAGTCTTAATAACTACTGTCAATTTTGTATTTAATCATTTATATGTGATATATAATTGTCCGTGAAGGCTGGAAGTGAAAAACTCCTTATATTTAGGTGTGCAGAATTATTAGGCATGTTTTCCTTTACAGATAAAATGAGCCAAAAAAGATATTTAACCCAGACTGAAAAGTCCAAATTATTAAATGCCCATAAGAAGAATGCAATACTAATGCATTACAAGAATTTGCAAAGTTAAGTCTTGACCATTGGACAGCGAAATGCTTGTTGAGTCTGCATGGTCAGAAAAAACAGGTGGAGAAGAAAAGATGGATGTTAACTGCAAAAGAATTAGGAATTAAGGTGAAGAATTAGGTGTGACACCATCAGGAACCGTTTCCAGTTCTCCAGCGCCACCATTTTTCAGAACTGCAACCTACCTGGAGTCTTCAGAAGTGCAATGTGTCAGGTTCTCAGAGACTTTGCTTGGTAAAAAATCCTAAAAAATGCTCCTGACTTACAAGAATAACAAGCTGACGTGTTGTTAAATACATGAAGACATTTTTTTTTTTTTTTTTTTTTTTTATAGGCTTTATAGACAGATGAGTTGAGAGTGACTCTTGAAGGACAAGCATCACATCCTCTTGTACCTCTGATTCAAGAATTTATCTTCCAAAATCTGGCAGTAATTTTTGGGAGTTCATTTTAGTCCATCTCTGCAAGTCAGACTTTTCAGGATAAGAGACTAAACATGAACTCCCAAAACTTACTGCCAGATTTTGGAAGATAAATTCTTGAATCAGAGGCACAAGAGGATGTGATGCTTGTCCTTCAAGAGTCACTCTCAACTCATCTGTCTATAAAGCCTATAAAAAAAAAAAAAGAAAAAATGTCTTCATGTATTTAACAACACGTCAGCTTGTTATTCTTGTAAGTCAGGAGCATTTTTTAGGATTTTTTACCAAGCAAAGTCTCTGAGAACCTGACACATTGCACTTCTGAAGACTCCAGGTAGGTTGCAGTTCTGGAAAATGGTGGCGCTGGAGAACTGGAAACGGTTCCTGATGGTGTCACACCTAATTCTTCACCTTAATTCCTAATTCTTTTGCAGTTAACATCCATCTTTTCTTGTCCACCTGTTTTTTCTGACCATGCAGACTCAACAAGCATTTCGCTGTCCAATGGTCAAGACTTAACTTTGCAAATTCTTGTAATGCATTAGTATTGCATTCTTCTTATGGGCATTTAATAATTTGGACTTTTCAGTCTGGGTTAAATCTCTTTTTTGGCTCATTTTATCTGTAAAGGAAAACATGCCTAATAATTATGCACACCTAAATATAAGGAGTTTTTCACTTCCAGCCTTCACGGACAATTATATATCACATATAAATGATTAAATACAAAATTGACAGTAGTTATTAAGACTGATGTGGTTTGGAATTGGTAAAATGTGTTTGGAAAAAAAATATGACCAGAATATCAACATGCCTAATAATTCTGCACACAGTGTATATATATACACACATTAATACGTAATTTTTTTTATTATATTAATTTATTTTTCTGAATTTATTTGGCCCATATTTCAAAGAGCTGGCATTCTCATCCACTTGATTTGTCTTTGAAAAGCGTGGTATTTTTTTTTGGTGGTAGAGGTATTATGTATATTTTAAGTCCTTTCCCTAAATCTTCTCCCTGTCATATCACATTAGCATGCATCTGACACCTCCATTCTCTCAAAACTCCATGCTGTTTCTGTAATGTTGTTTTAACTGGTAATTATTTATCACAGCCCAAGGCACATTCTGTTAGTCGCTTTCGCTTCTTGTTGCTACATATTTTTAGAGTGAAATCTCTTGAGACTGTGTCTGTTTCTGTGACATCTCATTTTCCCATTAATATTCACAGTCATATATATTCATTTTTGTAAATTTAGAGAAGACTCATAAGATTTGTGGTATTACATACCATTAAGTCAATATTTCAGTCCTTGCATCAGCCCAGGTGAGAAATGCAGTCAATAATGCCAGGGGAATGGGAAATTGGTATCATTACCTCTCCAGTTTGCTTTGAGGACTAGTGTCCCAAATTATAGCGACAAGGGATGTGTTTCAGATTTGACCTCCGGGGTCAGCAATATGGCTCCTGCTTGACCTTTGGACAGCAACCCCAATGACCCCTGTGGCCAGGCTCCCTATTGAGCCTTGTTCTGTTCCAACATGCTTGTCGCCTGCAAGCTGTGATGCAGCCTACGCTCAGCGACATATTCTACGAGAAAAAGCCAGCAGGCAGGCAGGGAGCCAATCGGAAAATTGATCTGAGACAGCTGTATTGATGCAGATTGCATCTTTTGGATTATATTTGACTTTTGTAATAAAAGAGACAAAAAGAAAAAGAAAAAGAGGCTACGCCAGTGGTGGGGTGAAATACAAGACTGATTGAGGTAGATCGTGTGACAAATAGAGTGCAGTTTGTTAGGCGCATTAGTAGGGAAGGTGCAAACGCTATCAGCCCTTCGGCTTGATGAATTAGTGGGAAATTTAAGGTGAGCTAAAGGAGAAAGACCTTCCTGAGTATAAATGCGTGTTGTCAGAGCCGACACGTCACTCTAATCGTGTGTGAAATGCTAGAAAAAAAATTGCACAGGAGAGGGAAGGAGGATGAGAAATCAATTAGCCAGTGAAGGTTAAAGGTGACAGGATTGCACATTCACAGACACCTGATAAAGGGCAATAGCACGGAAATAATCAATACCCATCAGCCCAGCTGAGCTCCCACAACTAAAAGCCGATCATCAGTTTAGTTTATATTCCACCCTCGACGCTAAAATTTCAAATCCCGTCTGTCACGCAGCATCCTCTACTAATATGGGAATTTGTTCCTGCAAAAGACCTATCAGTCTCAGGCACAATTCAAAATGGAAGAACTGGCTCCCTTTCAATTCATGAGTGAGAATTTGAGTTGAATTGGCCACACCTCACCGGAAATTGAATTGGAGTGGAAGTGGAATTTACTAAATGTCCATCCATCTATCCATCCATTTGTCTATTTATTCATTCATTCATTCATCTGTCCATCCATCCAAAAACCCACCCTCTCATCTGTGCATACACCCTTTCATCCCATCCATCCATCCATCCATCCACCCGTCTGTCCATCCATCCGTCCAACCTTCTGTCCATTTATCCATTCACCCATCCAGCCACCGGTCCATCCATCCATACATCCATGCATCCGAATAAAAGATGTCAGAACGTAAGAATGTCCATCAACCCATCCATTCATTCAGCCATCCGTCCAGTCATTCATTCATTCATTCATCCACCTATTCCATCCATCTATCCATCCGTCTGTCCACCCGTCCATGCATCCATTCATTCATCCAGCCATCCATTAATTTATCCATCCATCAATCCATCCAACCATTCATCCACCCGTCCAGCCGTCCATCCATCCACTCGTCCGTCCATCCATCCACTTGTCCGTCCATCAACCCATCCATTCATTCAGCCATCCGTCCAGTCATTCATTCATTCATTCATCCACCTGTTCCATCCATCTATCCATCCGTCTGTCCACCCATCTGTGCATCCATTCATTCATCCAGCCATCCATTAATTTATCCATCCATCAATCCATCCAACCATTCATTTACCCGTTCAGCCATCCATCCATCCACTCGTCCGTCCGTCCATCCACTTGTCCGTCCATCCATCTATCCATCCATTTGTCCATCTATCCATTCACCCCCGTCCATGCATCCACCCGTCCAGCCTTCCACCCGTCCATCCGTCCATCATCCACCCATCCATCATCCATCTATCCATCTATCCATCCATCCATTCAGTCATCCATCCACCTATCCATTCCCCCATCCGTCTGTCCACCTGTCCGTCCATCCATCCATCCATTTGTCCATCTTTCCATCCACCCCCCGTCCATCTGTCCATCCATCCACCTTTCCAGCCGTCCATCCACACATCCATCCATCCACCCATCTGCCATCCATTCATCCGTCCACAAAAAAATGACAGATATGTGGAAAAAATATGCGAAATTGCATATTTTTATGCGAAAGTACAATTAATCAGTTAGAAATTCGTAACCTTTTTGGGTTCATCTGACCTAGTTCAGAGACATTTCTTGTGTATGATAAAAGATATTCAGAATGAAATGAAACACAAGTCTCAACATTCTAAAAAAATGCTTCATTTTTAAAACATTTTATCAGGATTTAAGTGATTAAATTCATTACAAAAAAGAAAATGTGTTGGGTCTAGGTTGAAACTGTTCAAGGCCTTGTGATGTTGCCGGGTAGAAAGATGGCTGCAGGGCAGATAAGACCAGCAGATTAGCATCCATCACGAACAACCATTGATCAAACTCGCACTAAGGGCAAGAACCAAGCAGCCGCGGCAGAAAAAAGGCAACAAGGTCTCATCAAAGAGACTGAGCGAGAGAAAGTGAACGAGGTGGAAGAATGGATCTGCAGAGAGATAGATGAGACAAACCCAGTGGCCACCCAATGATGCTCTTGGGAGTTTGAGAGTCCTCGTTTATATCCAGACACTCATTAGTGGACAGAAAATGTACATTAGGCCAAAGAGGCCAGATTACTAATATATAAATGTATATTTGCTCTCAGTACGCCCGCATATCCCCCACAAGATAAGGGCTCTTCAGCACTGCATCAGATGTACTATCATGTGCTTTAAAGTATCTCTGCAGGCAGAGAGAAGAAAAGACTTCCATAATAATTAAGCTCTTTATATCCATCACTCTCTGCTCAGAAAGACCAGCACTGAAACCTCTGCCTTCAGTAATTATATGTATTTGGTTATAGGCCTACTTGAATTTTCAAAAGCCCTGCTTTGTGTCAAAACAGTCCTGCAATATGATATGGATTAGTTTTGGTCATGATTTTCAGAGCAAATCCTAAGTGTTTATAGGTAAAGGTGTCTGTTGGTTTTGTTGCATATTTTCAGCTAAATATAGTGAGGGTTACTGTATGACCTCTGACTTAGTTTAAACAGACGTCATAGCTCTGTTTGCATACTAATGATGCTACACTAACCTTATCTCCTTGTGCAGAACTGGTACCAGAATGTGGCACTATGCACAATATCAGCTATGACAGCTTTACAGCATGCCACCAGCAGTACTAACACACACAGTTCTTCTCCTTGGGCGACTCAAGTTTAGACTAAACAAAACTGCCAGACTGTGTAACTGTAGGACAGTCTCACCTTGGAGGAGTTCTATAGATAGCAGAACATTCCAGAAGCTCATATAGACTCTATAGGGTCTTGATTTGTTGTGTGTGGATCTGCAGCTTCATAAGTTTCCTTTCTCCTCTTCAGTGCCTCCTCAGATCGTGGTGCGTCCGCGGGATCAGATCTCTGCCCAAGGCCGTACTGTCACCTTTCTTTGTGGAACGAAGGGAAATCCCCCTCCCGCTGTGTTCTGGCAGAAAGAAGGCAGTCAGGTAAGAGACAACAGTACACAGATGCACGCCAGGGAACCCTTACAGTCAGTGTCAAAACACATCAAGGTATCTGCCGGATACTGTCATTGTGCTTCTTTAAAGAAAGGGTCAGACTCTAGGGTAGTGACCAAGTATATCTGTAAAAAACAAAGCTTTGCTTTATAAGGATTCAAAGACTAAAAGACAAAATTGAATCTTTGCTGGATTTGGCTGTGTTGAAATTCTTTGAGAATCGAGTGTGAAAAAAGTTTTGCTTACTGTTGTTTTTTACAATGGGCTTAAAAATATTTTGATATTTAAAGGGATAGTTCACCCAAAAATGAAAATTATGTCATTAATTACTCATCCTCATGTTGTTTCAATGTCATAAGACATTTGTTCATCTTCAGAACACAAGTACTCTTACAAACGTGGGTCAAAGACTGAAACAGAAGAGAAGAATTTGTTAAATAATGTCATTATTTTTGTTTTCTTTACACACAAAAAGTATTCTCGTAACTTCATAAAATTACGGTTGAACCACTGATGTCACATGGACTATTTTAACAATGTCCTTACTACCTTTCTGGGCCTTGAACGTGTCAGTTGTGTTGCTGTCTATGCAGGGTCAGAAAGCTTTTGGATATCATCAAATATAGCTTGATTTGTGTTTTGAAGATGAATGAAGGTCTTACGGGTTTGGAACAACATGAGGATGAGTAGTTAATGTCAGAATTTTCATTTTTGGGGGAACTGTCCCTGGCCACACCGTTTAAAAATGAAGTATATGTGTCGGCGCCGATAGCCTTGTGGGCAGCACGCGACATATAGCGCTGTTGTGCGCTATATGGCGTCCCGTGTTTGAATCCCGACTTGAGGACCTTTCCCGTTCCCGCCCCCCCCCATCTCTCTCCCATCTCACTTCCTGTCCTTTCTGATCTGTCCTGTCTGTAATAAAGGCAAAATGCCAAAAAAATAAATCTTCAAAAATGAAGTATATGTAATAAAAAATACAGCGATATAAGGTAGAAAAAAAAAAAAAAAATTCCCAACACCCATTAAAAATCCACACTATGGATCTGTGAGTGACACTTTTAAGATTGTGAGTGGGAAGGCAAGTCTAGTGCCTATATAGGCTGGGAATCTGATGGATTTATTTTTCATTATCCAGCTGATCTCACCTAGAGGATGAGTTTCTCCAGACGCACTTTTGCTCTGAAAACAAATGTCTGGCTGGCTGTCTTTGAAACATGTGTATTGTTACTTGTAATCACATGTTTGCTGACATGACAGCAAACATATGATTACAAATGACAATACATACAATGTGTTTGACAGGTGATCATGCATAACTGGATCGCTGAACTCAAATCAGTGTTGTGTGTGTTTATGAAATCTGTATGGAGGTGAATCTTCAAAAGTATACATACGCTTGATTCTTATTACTGTGTTGTCGCCTGAATGATCCACAGCTGTTTTTTTTTTTTTTTTTTGGTGATAGTTTTTCATGAGTGCCTTGTTTGTCGTGAACAGTTAAACTGTCCGCTGTTCTTCAAAAAAATCCTTCAGGTCCTACAAATTCTTTGGTTTTTCAACATTTTTGTGTATTTAAACCCTTTAAAAGAATAACTATATGATTTTGAGATCCATGTTTTCACAACTAGAACAACTAAGGGACTCATGCAACTATTACAGAAGGTTCAAATACTCATTGATGCTCCAGAAGGAAAAACGATGCATTAAGAGCTGGGGGTGAAAACTTTTGAACAAAATGAAGATGTGTACATTTTTTTCTAGTTTTGCCTAAATATCATATTTTTTCATTAAGTACTGCCCTTCAGAAGCTATAGCAGATAGTTACATGTTTTCCAGAAGACAAACAAAGTTAAATTTACCCTGAAATTCAAATTCAAAAAATGTTCACCCCCCCCCGGCTCTTAATGCATTGTGTTTCCTTAAATTTACCTGGACATTTTACATTCAGTATTCATGTTTATAAGAAGCAAAAAGAACTACACAGGTTTTTTTTTTTAATCAGTCCAAGGAGTTTCAGAGTCAAAAGGACAAAATGAAAGAAATAGAGAGAGGCTGCCTTTCAGCCAGTTTGGATACTGGTGACAGGCCATTCACTGGGTTAGAAGGAAGTCTGGGATTTCTGCAGGAGCTTGTTCACGTTCATGTCTCCTCATTGGGTCAGAGGGGGATAGAACATGTCCCTGGGCCCTGCTAGATAACACGCTCATGTCTCTATTAATAAAGCACAGCCGAAGAAATGAAGATATAAGCCTCTGGTTGTTCTAAAGCACTCGGAGGAAGGAAACCAGTTCCCGTATCCCTCCCACCATCCTTTCTTATATCCCTTCATCCTTCTTTTTTCGTCAAGCCGAGTGTGTCATAGGCCAGAGGTGATCAAATATCCGCTGTACGACGGGCCGTGAACTCCTCTCCGGTTAATCTCTCGTCTATTCTTTGTTTTTCTGTGTGGCCGATCTTTAAGGTCAGTAGATATAGAACAGAACTGAGGATGAGGGTGAGTCCGGTCAGAGCCAGAGGGCTGGGGTGAGGGGGTCACTGGATTATCCCCAAAAATGAAACAGTGACACACACACTGCCAAGTAAGAACAATAGGGCAGCTGTCAGTGTTGCAGCCTCATGCTAAAGGAGGAAGACTCTTTAAAATCCTTCGGCCTTGTCTTTTGTATATCTGGCATTCTTTCTGACCCCCCTGTCTCAGACACCAGCTGAGATAACGCAGCTATTGTTCGTCTCATGTGTGGATGTGAATCTCAGCGGTCAACTAAATTTATACCCGAGTATCTCGTTGAATGCACAGTGATGTTCTATTAATGTAAATGCAAATCAGCTATTTCATCCAAGCTCTTAAATCGAAGTGATTGTGATGAGTCATAAATTATATCAGGGGACTGATTATCCCATATCCTTTTTTAATATATTTGTAATTTGTATCAGTAGCAAACAGTAATGCAACAAATAATGCATGTTAAAATGATTTTACTATAATTAAGGGCGATCATGTTTGCACAAAACATGGGGGGTGAAAACTTTTGGGATTTGAAGATCAGGGTAAAGTCAACTTATTTTGTCTTCTGGGAAACATGTAAGTATCCTCTGTAGCATTTGAAGGGCAGTGCTAAATAAAATGTGATATTTAGGCAAAATAAGAAAAATGTACACATGTACTCCGTTCTGTTCAAAAGTTTTCACCCCCCGCTTAATATTATAATCAGTGAGCATTTGAATCTTCAGTAATAGTTGGTGTGACAAGATGGCTCTCAAAATCATACAGTCATTGTTGGAAAGGGTTCAAATACACAAAAATGCAGGAAAACCAAAGAATTTGTGGGACCTGGAGGAATTTTTTAAGGAACGACAAGCAGTTTAACAACTCATGAACAACTATCAAAAAAATGTAATTGAATTTATACAACAGTTTTTTCTGTTCCTGGAATCTGATTGGCTGAGAGGAGTGCAATATTCTAGTGATATAGGAATTCCAACTTTGTGTTTTGAGCTATATTGCTAAAAATCAGCAATTTTAAATGTGATTTATCATATTTTGTCTTTTTTGATAGTTTAACAAAATTTTGTTGGTCTGAACAGGTCCTGCTGTTTCCCAGTCAGCCACCTTCACAGTCAGGCCGTTTTTCGGTGTCGTTAAGCGGAGAGCTGACCATTACAGATGTGCACAGCGAGGATTCTGGGTACTACATCTGCCAGGCCATCAGTGTGGCGGGCAGCATCTTGACCAAAGCCCTGCTGGAGGTGGAAAGCAGTGAGTAAATTCTTCAAACTAGCTTTGGACAGACACACACACACAGTTGCCCTTTTATACACCCCCACCAGCTCCATCAAACACCGGCGGTCGGCTCGTATTGATATTTTAATATCAATCTAACTACATTAAACGTCCAGAACTGTACATGTAATTGAATTGCTTGTGTGAGGCCTTATCACAAAGATTTGAGTAATATTTTTGTTTGCGTTTGAACAAATTGCCGCTTCGCCCCACCGCAGCCTTCTTGCTCTAAACCAAAATAAATTAAAAAGTCTTCAAAGCTGCCCCAAATTAAAATTTCTGCTTCTGCAAATGAGAGAACAGCAGGAAGCTCTGGAGACGTAATCAGAAAGGACAGGGCACAATCGAGCTATGCAAATAACCCCAGGAACATATGCCGCCTCCGTCATGCTCCCCGGTAACAGGATAAACTGTTTATGTGTACTCCACGTGTGTGCGCGTGTACTCAGCACATCACACGAAAAACCTTCGCCAAGAGTCCAATATCGGCACAGTCTGCTGTAGGTTTGCTTAAAAAAATCAGGATTATGAAATATAATCGCATTTCCCAGAACCCCCTGTGCCTGTTGTGGTCTCTAAAGATGACAACCCTGGCATGCTGGCATCTGATGTTTGCTGTAATGTTCTTAGCTGAAACACAATGATCTATGGAAGGACATATATATATATGCAGCGCAAGGTCATTGCACCCAAGAATGTGGTTCTTCGTGCCTATGAATTTCACATCATGTAGAAACACAACACGGTTTTGTTTGAGCAATACAGCCTTCGTCTTCTTTCTGACCTTATGGTCTTTTCTTTTTCTTGCTGCAGTGGAGGGAAAATGTCAGAGATGCAGGCTGCCTTTTCCAGGTCCTTGTTTTTTCAAATGAGAATGCTAAAGTAACCGAATTGTCAATTATTTATCTGTGGACTTTCCTCCTCGCTTAGGTCAATAGACAGTAGGTTTTGCAGCTCTAGTCAAACAAATAATACATTATTCATGGAAACACGGCCGTGTTAAGCCATCACATAGAAGGTCTATAGAAGGAGATGCGGCTGAACGAGACGAAATGGAAGAATAAATTGTAGAAGAACGCAGGCTACTGTAATTATTCTAGAGTGCTGCGTTGAAATGCATTATTATGCATTTCATTGCTGCATGTCTTTGAACTTGGAAAATTTCACTACTTCCTATGTGGAAAAGTGCAGTAAAATGCCTTTTTTTCAATGCTGTAAGAAATTACATAAGAGGCATTTGTACGTGGTCACATAAATTTGACCCAGTGGAAATAATAATACTTCTTTTTTGCATTTTTGCATTTACTATTACAGATTTTGGGTCCGTAAGTTTTGTTTTTGTTTTTGAATAAAGGCTGCATTTATTTGATCGATAATAATATTGTAAAATTGTGAAATATTATTATAATTTAAAATAACTGGTTTCTATTTAATGCAAGTTATTCCTGTGAGTTTTCAGCAGCTATTATTCCAGTCTTTAGTGTTACTTGATTGATCATAAATCATTGTAATATGCTGATTTGGTGCTCAGGAAACATTTTTTATTATTATCAATGTTGAAAACAGTATTATATATATAACCAGAGATCTCAAGTAGGAATATGCCACATTTGCCTTTGAACGGAGCACATCATAAGTCCTGCATAATCTTGGGGAAATTTTGTGTATTTAATACCATGCAGCTGTAGAGTAGATCCATCTTTACTAGTTATTGACCCATTAATGTTGTACAGCAAGCTTTAAAGCATGGAATAATTTTGTTATAGCACAACACAGCCTGCTAAATGTGTTAAAATGCATTTGGCTCAGTTCCACTACGCAATAACAATATACATTCATTTCAAAAAGAGTTTATAGCTGCGCTGCGGTTCAGTCAAATGATACCTGGAAACCTGTGTCATAGATCTAATTAAAATCAGATGAATTACTAATCTTTTCTGTTTGGCAGACTGCAAGTTTGCAAACAAATGGCCAGTTATTTTAAGTTGTTTTATTTTAATGGCCAGTTTATTTTTAGTTGTTTAGTTTAGTTTAGTTTAGTTTAGTTATGAGGCCTGTGCCATAGATCTAATTGAAATCAGATGAATTACTGATCTTTTCTGTTTGGCTTTTTTTTTTCTTTTTTTTTGGCAGGCTGTTAGTATGCAAAACATTGGTCAGTTAAATTCAGTGATTTATTTTATTTTATTTTATTTTATTTTATTTTATTTTATTTTATTTTATTTTATTTTATTTTTTGTTTTGTTTTATTAATTTTATTTCATTGTTTTATTTTTTATTTTAATTTATTTTATTTTAGATTATTTTATTTTAATTTTAATTTTATTTTATTTATTATTTTTTTTATTTTGTTTTATTTTATTTCATTTCATTTCATTTTATTTTATTTTATTTTATTTTAGGAGGCCTGTGTCATAGATCTAATTAAAATCAGTTGAATTACTGATCTTTTCTGTTTGGCAGACTGTAAGAGTGCAAAACACATGGCCAGTATTATTTTATTTTAATTTATTTTATTATATTAATTATTTTGTTGTATTATTTTATTTTTATTTTATATTTTATTTTATTTTAGATTTGTTATTTTAGATTTTTATTTTATTTTATTACTTTGTTTTATTTTTTGTTTTATTTTATTTTATTTTATTTTATTTTATTTTATTTTATTTTATTTTAGGAGGCCTGTGTCATAGATCTAATTAAAATCAGTTGAATTATTGATCTTTTCTGTTTGGCAGGCTGTAACTGTACAAAACAAATGGCCAGTTTTATTTTAATATTTTATTTTATTTTTTTATTTTATTTTATTTTTACCTTTTGCGGAATGCATCACTGCACAGATTAATGTAGCACTAGACATTTGAAACTCTTCCTAATTGTATTTATTTTCATCATTATATGTACTACTGCACGATGATATTGAATTTTACCATCATGCTACTCTCAAAATCTCAATTAGCATAATTCCTAGTGTGTATTTTTCAACAATCTCTTGTGTATAATTTGAACGAGGTGGAGGATACGGTGGTGTTACATGCAAATTTGGTTCTTGTGGCCCACGCCTCTCTCATTCTCTTCACCCATAGCCCCATCCGACCGGATCCCTCCCATCATCCGCCAAGGACCGGCCAACCAAACGCTCGCTCCGGGCACCACGGCCCAATTGCAGTGCCACGTGATGGGCAACCCACTTCCAAGCATCCAATGGGAGCGCGACGGCCAGAGAATCCTGGGCAACGACGAGCGCATTAGCCTAATGGAAAATGGCACTCTACAAATCACAGCCCTGCAGGTACTTCAGTCAAGATAGTGTTTAAGTGTACTACAAGGGTCTGTTTTTCAGCATGTACAGCTCTTATTTTACAAAATGCTAATGCCCAGGGGGTTTTAACATATGTTTTTTTCGAATCGAGCCCTCTTCAGTACATGTCCCGTCATGGGTGTCTCTTTTCGTTGACAGACACCATATGCTATCATACGAATTTCCCTTGCCGTGCATTTTCAGACACACCGGTGTGACGTTTAGATACAGATGATTGCTGTAAAATGTCATTACCCTATCCGATCAATGGCGGGGGCATGAAACGCGCAATCGAGTTTACAGCAAACAGGCAGGCTTAATTAGCAGATCGATTTTAATACTTCGGTTTCGGGGTGACCGAGCCGCTCATGCAAGAGTTGTGCACAGCGATAAAACCGGTAATTATGACTGTAATGGGAATGTGTGCCGTCGTTAGTGTTAGCGAACGCTAGCCTAATGAAATCCATTCCTCAAGGCCTCAGGGGTGTGTGCGATTGCAGGTTTCACCTGAGGTCGCGGCACTGCCGTGAACAGAGCTGATGTGTTAATTGATTGTGCCCGGGAATGATTAACAGTCACTCATGCCTTAATTAAATGCTCATTCTGGGATATAGAAAGGTGGGGAGGCTTGCAATCTTTATGTGCTACTCTCAGCAACCCTGTACTTTAAACGTGCTCTTGATATTCAGTGGCTTTGCAGACGGCTAGCGCCAAAAATTGCATTTAAGTGGCAGCCTCGTTTATCAGTGACAGTTTAAGGTTTTGTGTTATATTTTGTTTATTTGGCTTGTTAAACGTTGCACGCTTTGTTCAGATGGGCATCTTTGGCTCTGGTGTTGGCCCTGTCCTCTATGGTCTGGTGCCTCCGTTGGCCCCCTTTAGTCCACGATTACCCCGGCATGATGGGAGAGCGCAAGGGGGCACGGAGACTGGGGTTTGCACAGATGGTAGCGTGCGAGTGTGTGAGGGAAAGAGAGAGAAAGGGAGAGCGATGTGAAAAGGTGCCATTATACCGGGAGAATCGCCAGAAACGGCCTGCTCTCGACTGTGCCAGGGGAGTGAGGAAAAAAGATATGTGAATTGAGTGTGTGTGTGTTAGAGAAAAACTAATAGCTTGGAATTGTTCACCCCAAAATTCGGTCTTTATTTATTCCCCAGCACATTGTTCCAAACCTGTATGGCTTTTTTTGTTGTTGTAAAGGGAGAATTTTGGAAGGATATCCTTGGCCAGTATTTTTAGTACAATGAAAATGAATGAGAATGGGGTTGTCAAGCTCCAAAATGACAAAAGAACCACCATGAAAGCATATCAAATGACTTGAGCCCTATATTTTTAAGTCTTCTGAAGCCATTTGATAGCTTTTTCTGAGCAACAGACCAGTGTTTAATATTATTTGTGTTATTTATTGTATAATAATATTTATTATCAACTTTTATTTGTTTATTTATTTTATTTTTAGTAATTTTGTAATTTTTAGTAATTAAATGTGCTTTTGGCAAGTTCTTTTTTTTTCCATTTTGACATTTTTATTTCAGTTCAGTCATTTTAGTACTTTCTTTCAGTTTATCATCTTACATTTGTTTGTTTTAAATCTTGTTAATAATTCTTTTAAATAACAATAGCAACAGGTGCTCTTGTCACCTTTGTAGGAGTTCTTGAGAGAAGTAGTAATGTCTGATACATGACAAATGATTCTCTTGAGTCAAATCTTTTCAGTGAATCAGTTGATTCAGTTTAGTTCATACAATGTTTAACTGAATCAACCACTGTTGAATAAACTGATTCATTAATAGATCTTTAATGAAGATAGAATATAATCGTTTATGATGTCTGATACATGACAAATGATTCATTTGAGTCAAATCTTTTCAATGAATTTGTTGATTCAGTTTACATTGCACAAAATGTTTAATCGAACCAGCTAATGTTGAATCAACTGATTCATTCTTAGATCTTCAATGAAGATAGAATAGAATCATTTGTGATGGCTGATACATGACAAATGATTCTTTTTTTAGTCAAATTTTTTCAATGAATCTGTTGATTCAGTTTACATTACTCAAAATGTTTAATTGAATCAACTAATGTTGAATCAACTGATTCATTCTTAGATCTTCAATGAAGATAGAATAGAATCATTTGTGATGGCTGATACATGACAAATGATTCTTTTTTTAGTCAAATTTTTTCAATGAATCTGTTGATTCAGTTTACATTACTCAAAATGTTTAATTTTGAATCATCCGATTCATTCAAAGATCTAACTCAAAAGAATAATTCTTTCACAAATCATGACTTGGTTCTAAGTTAGACTGACTCTGTGAACTGATTGCAGTGGTTAAATGCCCACTTCAGAAAAAAATGATCAGGCAACTTATATTTCAGTCGTTGCATGACTTCAAAAGACTTGAAATATAAC
Source organism: Labeo rohita (assembly GCF_022985175.1). Lineage (NCBI taxonomy): Eukaryota > Metazoa > Chordata > Actinopteri > Cypriniformes > Cyprinidae > Labeo > Labeo rohita. The sequence goes on from NC_066878.1 coordinate 6,406,562, forward strand.
ACGAGCCGTAGTGCTTTTGAGTTCTTTTTGAACTTGAAAGCCTCAATTCCCATTCATTGTAATTGCATGGAAAAGAGCGACCAGCACATTCTTCGAAATAGCACCTTTTGTGTTCCACAGAAGAAAGAAAGTCATACAGGTTTGGAATGACATGAGGGTGGGGTGAACTATCCCTTTAAATGTGTAAAGGGTGTGAATTCGTATTATCAAAATATTTAGCTCCTTATTTACTTTCCCGCTCATGCATTTTTAACCGTGTGTTTAGCACTGAGCCCAGAGCTGCCATCCGTGATTAATCAGTCGATGCCCAGTTGCTTACCTCTCTGAGCTCTTCCAGTTTTCCACCAGGTCTAACCAATGAGGTTATCCACTCAAAAGAGGAAGAGGTCACAGAGAAAACTGTTTCTACACCTTGAGTTTGCTCTCCTCCTCCTCCCAGGAGAGCTTCATAAGTGACCAAAATAACACTCTCAACAACACACTCCTGTACTGCCTGAGGATATAAAGCTACTCTTCACTACATGGGTTCAGACATTTTTTGTCTTCTCTACTACTATCTGCTGTTTACGTCAGCTGCTGTTTAATTCATGCTAACATGCATTATGCTAGTCTCTACATAAAAATGAGATTAAGGGGGAAACAGACACATCACAAGTGCGCAGACAGTAATTCGAGGTCATGGTGTGCGAATGTATGTGTGCATCACCGATGAGTCAAATCCTCAGACGTGTCATTGGTGCCCCTGAGCTGTCAGCACTATTAGATCGCTGTCACGGAGAGAGAGAAAGAGAAAAGCTTTACTACATCTCTCACTGTCGTAAGCAATTTCTGCCTGACTTCTCCCCTTGGCCCTGTGGTAAAAATTTAATGCCCCTCGCCCTCTCCACCGCCTGCCAATTTGTCTTTGTATTTTCTTTTTCTTTCTGTACGTTCGGTAAACCAATGCAAACTCAGATGATAGACATAGATATCTTAAATCGAACTGGCAGATGAAAATTCACTCGGGTTTCCACAATGGAAAGGTTTTAAGATTGACGGAGACACTAGTATGAAAACAATCTCAAACTCTGATGGGTTCAGCCGATTGAGCTGTTTAGTGTGGTTTGTGATTTTAAAGTGTTTAATGGGTTAGACAGTTGCATATTGATTTCTGTCTAATGTTATTTGCATACACTACCATTCAAAAGATTTTTTGTTTATTCAGAATGGATGCATTTCATCGATAAAAAGTCACAGTAAAGACATCTATAATGTTTTCTATTTCAAATAAATGCTGTTCTTTTGAACTTTTTATTCAGCAAAGAATCTTGAACATTGATGATAATAATAAGAAATGTTTTTTGAGAACCAGAGCTTATTAAAATGATTTCTGAAGGATCATGTGACATTGAAGATTGGAGTAATGGATGATGAAAATTTAACTTCACTATCACAAGAACACTTTACATTTTACGATGTATTGAAATAGAAAAAAGTTATTTTTATATTATAATATTTCACTATATTTTTATTTTACTTTATTAATTTATTAATTAATTTTATTAATTTATTTTAATTTTGATCAGATTAGCCCTGGTGATAACTTCGCTATCAAAAGAATAAATTACATTTTAAATTACATTTTAGGATACATTTTAGGATATATTAAAATAGAAAAAAAAGTTATTTGAATTATAATATTGCACAATATTTTTTATTTTATATTATTTTATTTATTTTATTTTTTTAAACCCTATTTTTTTTTAAATCAAATTAGCCTTGGTGGGCATAAGAGACTTTCAAAAACTTTATATTAAAATAGAAAAAAGTTATTTTAAATGTTACTATTTCACAATATTTTTATTTTATTTTATTTCATTTTATTTGTTTTTTATTTATTTATTCTTTAAACTGTATTTTTTATCAAATCAGCCTTGGTGGGCATAAGAGACTTTCAAAAACTTCACTATCAAAAGAAGAATACATTACATCTTAAGATGTATTACAATAGAAAGAATATTTTTAATTATAATATTTCACAATATTTAACAATATTTTATTTTATTTTAGATTTCATTTTATTTTATTTTATTTTATTTTATTTTTTAAAACTGTATTTTTGATGTATTCAGCCTTGGTGGGCATAAGAGACTTTCAAAAACTTCACTATCACAAGAAGAATACATTACATCTTAAGATGTATTACAATAGAAAGAATATTTTTAATTATAATATTTCACAGTATTTAACAATATTTTATTTTATTTTAGATTTCATTTTATTTTATTTTATTTTATTTTATTTTTTAAAACTGTATTTTTGATGTATTCAGTCTTGGTGGGTGTAAGAGACTTTTAAAAACTTCACTATCACAAGAATAAATTACATTTTAATGTTTATTAGAAAAAAAATATTTTAAATTATAATATTTCACAATATTTTTATTTTATTTTATTTTATTTTATTTTTATTTATAAACCATATTTTTGTTTTATAAAATTAGCCTTGGTGAGCATAAGAGACTTTCAAAAACTTTTACACACAACAACAACAACAAAAAATAAAATAAAATAATAAAATAAAATAAAAATAAACTTTTGAATAATAGTATATTAGTGAGATTTGACTATTGATCTGACAATTGATTTTAATGGAGTTTGCTTTGCTTTTGTAATTAGATTTAACTATTTTTATTCAGTATTGAACAAACTACACATATTTGTAATAGATATAAAGAGATTTTCTCTTTCTCTTTCCATCTTGAATGTATTTTTTTGCACTGCATTATTAGATTTCATTCTTTGTGAAAGACGCAGTTTATAGTTTGCCTGTAATAGAAGAAATTATATTGTCTCAGCCTTATGCCTATGATGCTGTAAAAAATATGCCAACATGTGTAGCTCACTAGGTTTCACAAGAGCATGTTATTTTCCTCCTCTAACTCTCTAACTTCAATAGCAATAGGAAAAAATAACAGTTGATCCTGTGTTGTTGCGAAATAATAGGCAATTTCGAGGAATTTGTGCTCATTTGTCAAGATTTCCACGCCGCTCCAAGCGGAGTGTGGCAATGCATTGTGCTTGAGTTTATCCATACAAATGCTGACCCTGAGCCTGCTGTTGCTAGGAAACGGACTCCGGGGCCTACACCTGTGTTGCCTCCAGTTTGAGTGGAGAGACGAGCTGGAGTGGTGTACTCACAGTAAAAGGTAAAAAAAAAACACACACAAGTGCTCCATCATCACCTTTATGTGTCCTTATCTTTGACAAACTGCATCATATCATCAAACTGAGGGAGCCGCTTCTGTTGCAAGTTTGCTCAGCAGATACACGCGTCCATTTACCAGATGTCAGTGTATGGGTAATGCAACCTGAGATCAATTTTTCCTGTTCGGTATTGATTTCTCTTATAATGTCCTATAAATCTAGACTAACATGGAAACAGCAAGTGATAGATTCTGCAAACAAAACCGTAGCTCACAGAATGATAGCTTAGACTAATATGAAGACGGCATGCTGATATCCTAATCTTATCTTTACAGAGAGTGGCGGTCTCTCCGTACCCCCGGTTTCAGAGCCCTACCAGCTGCCCGGTCCACCCCAGAAGCCCGTCGTAACTGATGTGACTCGTAACAGCGTGACCCTGACCTGGCAACCGAACGCTCATGAAGGCGGTGCAGCTGTCACCTCTTACATCATTGAGGCTTTCAGGTGAGTAAACGTCTTCATTCTGCTCTTTCCTACCCAAGATAATGTTGTTTCTTGCCCGAGGCTACTACAGGGGTCTGTTCTTCATTTTTTATTAATTCACTGTCACTGTCTTAGCGTCGCTGGTCAGCCGTGACAGACGGGGTAATACCATCGTGTGGCTGCCCCGTCCCTGACCCCTTTCCCCGGCTCTGCCGCTCCTCACAGTCATGCGAGGGCAGCTACATCCTGCGCTTACATCTCACATTCTGCCTCCTACAAGAATCACTCCCCTCAGGCAGCAACCTACTGCCAGAGAGATCTAAATTAATAGCAACTGTATTGGTGTTCTACAATTGAATTTCAGGCACAGACTTGGAGAACTCTTATTTAAAGGGGATATAGTTTTATGGATTACAGAATTATTCTCATCTAGGTTTCACGTGGCAGTTTAGTAATTTAGCTTTACGTGATCGTTTTCCACTCTCTTGTTGAGAGGTTTGCAGTTATACCTCTTAAGTTAATGGCCTCTGTTTTGATCTTGTATCGGCATAGCACACAGTGTTGTTCTTTAGGGCAGGCTACGTTTTTCGGCAGTTATGAGGTTATGGTTTTGTTTGGAAGCCTGTTTTCACCACTGAATAAAAATAAAAAAAGGTCATTGCAAGTTTTTATCTCGTAATTGGGATTTTTTTTTTTTCCTGAAGTCAGTATTGTGAGTTTACTATATTTTTCTCAGAACTGGGTAATATAAACTCAATTGCAAGTTATAAAGTCAAAATAGCAGAATAAAAACTCGCAATTCTGACTTTTTCTCGCAATTCTGAGTTTATATCTTGCAATTCTGACTTTCTCGCAATTCAGATTTTTTGCTCAGAATTGTGAGATATAAACGCGCAATTCTGAGGGGGAAAAAAGGCTGATATGTTCTCATAATTTTGAGTTTATATCCCACAATTCTGATCTAATTTAAAGTCAGAATTGCGAGATATAAACTGGCAATTCTGAGAAAAAAATTATGAGAGACAAACTCACAATTAAGAGAAAAAAGTCTGAATTTTAGACTTTATTTTTTCAGAATTGCAAATTTTGCAATTTTTTTTTTTTCTCGCAACTGCGAGTTCATATCATGCATTTTGAGAAATAAAGTCAGAATTGCACCTTTATTTCTCCGAATTTATATCTCACAATTCTGAAAAAAAAAAGGTCAGAATTGTAAGTTTGTATCACGCGATTCTGATTTTATTACATGCAATTGCGAGTTAAGTCAGAATTGTGAGTATATCTTGCGATTCTGACTTTATAACTCACAATTGTGAGTTTATATCACGCAATTTTGTCTTAATTTCTCTGAATTCCAAGTTTATATCCCACAATTCTGACTTTAGAACTCGCAGTTGCAAGTTTATATCAGTTCTGAGAAAAAAGTCAGAATTGCGAGTTTGTATCACGCAGTTCTAAGAAAAAAATCCAGAATTGTGAGATGTACAGTAAGTACGCAATTGCGAGAAAAAAGTAAGAATTGTGACAAAAAGTTGCAGTTACTTTTTTTAAATTCTTTTATTCAGTGGTGCAAGAATAGCGGAATAAAAACTATTTTTCTCAGAATTGTGAGATATAAACTTTAATTTCTTAATTCTTGGAATTTTGAGTTTAAATCTCACAATTCTGTCTTAGTTGAGTGTTATAAAGTCAAAATATACACCGAGAGAGATATAAACCGGCAATTTTGAGAAAAAAATGTCAAATTTGCGAGATATAAACTCATAATTCAGAGAAAGAAGTCAGACCTTTAGACTTTATTTCTCAGAATTGCGAGTTTCGCAATGCAGTTTTTTTCTCGCAACTGCGAGTTTATATCACATAAAAATCATGTTTTTATATTTTCTAAACTGGGTCCTTTGTGGGTGGATCATCGTATTTGGGATTCCTGGACATCAAAAAAAAAAAAAGAAATAAAAGAAAATAACACCTTGCACTAGCTTTTTGTGTTTGTTCAGTCTGTGAACGGTTCGTTCATAGAAAGTCAGCTTGAAAAATGTGCTCGCTCTGAAAGCTGAGGGTCTCCGTATGACATGCTAATGAATTCAAATGTAGTCCACACAGACACTTTTTTTTAAGCTATTGTAGGCTGGCTGAAATGGGGCTACCTCTAATTACAGAAGCAAGGTCCTGCAGTCCTTAGAGGGAGGGCATACAGCAAACCAGCTATTCAGCAATGGAGATGTGAAGTGCCACACACACGCACACATTTTCATTCTTTCTGTATTTTATATACACACACTACGTCTCTGTCCTCTCGCTTGCCCCCCCTGGGTAACAGTTAGCATGGCCCCACATCCTTAAAATTGATTCTTTATAGAGTGCTGTGGGGCTGAAAGGGTGTTTGCTATAAAATTTCCTTCCCTGAGGTGCTGTGGAACACCGAGCGCTGGGAAAGGGAGCTGGGTAGAGAACAATCGAGGGATGGAAAAGAACTGAGATTGTGGATGAGGAGGATTTAGGCTTTTGGGTTTAGGATTTTGACACCTCGATACAAGGGAAAAAAAGGTTTATGTTGCAACCTAGTTTTTAACTTCATGCACATATATGCAGGTGTTTATGTGCGTACAAGAGCCCAATCACAGCGTTGCTGGAGAAAAGGGAATTGTCTATGCCTCAGCCTCCATCCCAGCTGATAGCAAAGTGACCTTGGATTTATCGCTCCTATCGGTGGGCCGCTGAAGGAATATTTACGAGGTTCCCAGCATTTATGGCTTGGCCTAATTGTGCAGGTCGGGCTTTTATTGGCTTTGTGTCTGCGGCAGGAGTTGCCACCGGGGAAAAATAAACCTTGAACGCACCGCACGTGACCGCCGGTCTAAACAAGGATGATGGTTAACCACAGACAAGTGAAGAGGAATATCCCAAGGCCTTCTGGCACAGACAGATGTCTGTGCTTAACGTTCATTGTTTATTAGAGGGGGATGCATGTTGTTATGAATCTTGCCCACCTGTACGCCACATCTAAGTAGCTCTCTTGGTTCTCATTAAGTCAAGTTCATATTCTTGTATGTTTAGGCGTGATGTGGATGTTAATAAAAAGCTGCATGTTCTTAAATTGAAGCTAAAGTGTATGGAAGCCCCTTTCCGCCACTGAATAAAAAAGGTAATTGCGACTTTTTATCTCACCAATCTGATTTTTTTTTTTAGATTTGCGTGATAGAAACAATTCTGACTAAATTCTATGCAATTCTGACTTTTGCAAAAAACCTCAGACATTTTTTCTCTGAATTGTGATATAAACTTGCAATTGCGAGTTATAGTCAAAATTGCATGATATAAACTCACAATTATGAGAAATATAGTCAGAATTGTGAGATAAAAACTCGAAATTTTGACTTTTTTTCTCTGAATTGTGATATAAACTTGCAATTGCGAGTTATAAAGTCAGAATTGCATGATATAAACTCGCAGTTGCGAGAAATAAAGTCAGAATGGCAAGATATAAACTCAACTGCGAGAAATAAAGTCAGAATTCAGAGAAAATGTTCAAAATTTCATTATTATTATTTAGCAATTCTGACTTTATTTCTTGCAATTGAGTTTATATTTTGCAATTCTGACTTTATAACTCGCAACTGCAAGTTTTTTATCACAATTCCGAGAAAAAAATTCAGACTATTTCTCGCAATTGCTGGTTATAAAGTCAGAATTGCATGATGAAAACTCGCAATTGCGAGAAATAAAGTCAGAAATGAGAGATAAAAACTCATTTTCTCAGAACTGTGAGATATAAACTTGCAATTGCAAGATATAAAGTCCAATTTTAAGGAGAAAAAGACTGACAAGTTCATAAGTTTATATCTCACAATTCTGACTTAACCCACAATTGCATGTAATAAAAGAAACATGCAATTCTGAGAAAAAAGTCACAACTGTGAGATAAACTAACAATTCTGAGGAAAAAAAAACCTATATCTGTATATCTATACGACTTAATTACTTTATAACTTGCAATTGCAAGTTTATATTTCACAATTCTAAGAAAGAGGTCAGAATTGCACATTTGTATCATGCAGTTTTGAGAAAAAAGTCAGAATTGCGAGATAAAAATGAGCTTTTTTTATTTTATTTTTTTCATTCAGTGGCGGAAATGGGCTTCCATAAAAAAGTACCCCAGTACAGTCAGCCAATGTTTTCGGTTTATGTTTAATAAACTCTCAGTTCAGTATCCAAGGTGTTGTTTATTTATTACATGCAGTGCATTGACTGCATTATGACAAGCCTAGTCTGTGCCATAAATAAATCTATCACTGCAGAGATCTCTTTCTAGTCATGCCACGCACTGTCAAGCCAAAGGGTACAAGAATAGCATCACAGAAGAGCCGGGTCATTAAACAGACACATGTAATGACAATCAAAAGTGTGCAGATAAACATCTATGACATTGACTTTGCTGTTACCCTCCTCTCTCTAATGCTGTGCAACAGCTTCGGGACAAATGTAGGACAAAACATCGGTGTATTGATGTTTTATTCAGATTCAGTTGTATGAATCTGCTGGTTTTGATATTGTAGAGCATAAATAAACATGTATGGAATTGATGTTTATGTAAATATGATGAATAATTTAATGGAGTCATTTTTTTATCTGTTTTTTCAGCCAATCAGCAGGCAGTACATGGCAGACGGTTGCGGATTTTGTTAAGTTGGAGAAGCACACAGTCACCGGACTGTCTCCGAATACCATTTACCTGTTCATCGTGCGGGCGGTCAATGCTTACGGCCTGAGCGACCCCAGCCCCATCTCAGAGCCCGTACGCACACAAGGTCAGTACACTGGAGAGCAATGAATTTTATGACCTTTTTAATAGAGATCTTTAAAAATGTATGAACGTGTAATACAAATGATATGTTGTATAACTTTTATTTAAGTAGACGAACAAATTACAGGTGAATAGCAAAATAAGCATGCCTGTTTTTACAGATTACATATAAATCAGTTCCATTCAATCTGGATTGGACCTAATCATGAAAACATGCACCAAAAACAGAATAAAAATATTGTGTATCTATATTTTGTACTATATAATTTTTATTTCATTTTAATTAAAATCAACAAAAATCAAATACAACAAAATACCATAATATATAGGTGTTTTACAATGAACATTTCAGAAAAACAGTTAATATTACATTCATTTTTCACATTAAATAATGGCACAATACATAAATCAATAATGTCACAAAAAATTAACTTCATTATCGTTAATCAGTATAAAATGCATTATATTTCTTTATGTTTTTATTGTTTTTAGGATGTAATATAACCTATATTTTGACCATTTCTATGATATATTCTAAACTCTTATATGTGACCCTGGACCACAAAACCAGCCTTAAGTAGTGCAGGTATATATGTAGCAATAGCCAAAAACATATTTTGAATTATTGCTTTTTCTTTCATGCCAAAAATCATTAGGATATTAAGTAAAGATTGTGTTCCATGAAAAAAAAGAAAAAAAAAAAGAAGAAAAATATGCATTGCTAAGAACTTCATTTGGACTAATTTAAAGACAGATTTTCTCTCTCTCTCTCTCTCTCTCTCTCTCTCTCTATATATATATATATATTTCACCTTCAGATGCCAGATTGTCAAATAGTAGTTTCTCGGTCAAATATTGTCTTATTATTAATATCTTATTATTATTATTATCCTAACAAACCTTACATTAATGGAAAGCTTATTTATTCAGCTTTCAGCTGATTTATAAATCTCAATTTAAAAAAATTGACCCTTATGACTGGTTTTGTGGTCCGGGGTCACACATTGCATAAGTTAAATGTGACATCAGATACCTATTTTCCACAAGTTGGTATGATTCTTTAGGGTCTTCATGAAATGTCTGTAACATACTTCCATAGTCACGCAAAACCTTGTCAAAAACAACTCTGTTCACAGTGACCCATTTTGGTGCATATGTCATACGGGACAATACGGGACAGTCCGTCAGCAGTCGTGGGCAATATGACATTATATTGCTCATAAAATCAAAATGGCTTGATAATTGGGACTGTTAAGGTTTTTGGTAATTTAAAAAAAAGAAGTGAATGGATTTTTATCATTGTAGGGTGGTTGTGTCCACCCTACATTTATATGCAAAAGTGAATTTTGCATCCAATGTCCCCTTTAAAAATATTAATATTAGATGTTTTGTGTTGTTTTTTGCAGATGTGAGTCCTACAGGTCAAGGTGTGGACCATCGACAGGTGCAGAGGGAGCTAGGAGAGATGGCTGTGCAGCTTCACGAACCAGTGCTGTTGACGGCATCCAGCGTGAAGATCAGCTGGAATGTGAGTGCCACTGATATCTGCCCTCCAAATCAACCCCTCACCGGTCTTATGATTCTCCTGCCGGCTCACCTTATCTCATTTCTCTGTCTCGGTCTCTCCCTCTTTCCATCTGTCAGGTTGATCGTCAGTCTCAGTACATCCAGGGTTATCGTTTGCTTTATCGTCCTGTCGGCGGCTCCTGGTCCCAGCAGGAAGTGAAAGCTGCAACAGAGCGTAGCGCTGTCATCGCTAACTTGCTCAAAGGCACGGAGTACGAGATTAAAATACGACCCTACTTTAACGAGTTCCAGGGCATGGACAGCCGCTCGCTGACGTTCCGCACGCCGGAGGAGGGTGAGATATCTGTAGCTCTTTCGGTTTCCATTTGATGTCCTTCAATTTAATTTCGTTCTAATCAATTCAATTCGGGTTCATTCAGCCCCAGCCCGACTCAATTCTATTCTGTTATACATAATATGAAGATGAATCGCTTCATTCAGGCAAATAAAATTATAGAGAGAGCTAATGTGGATTTACTATTAAGGACACTCACTTCTCAAAATGTAATTTTAATTGAATTCTCCTCCAGTTCCCAGTGCCCCCCCTCGTGCAGTAACCGTGGCAACAGTCAAGCTCAGCAACAGCTCAAGCATCAGTGTATCATGGCAGCCTCCACCCACTGAGATGCAAAATGGAGTCATTCAAGAGTATAAGGTATATTTTAGATAGCTAAAGTCATTCAACAAAAACAAAAACTTAGTATATGTGTTCCTGGACCACAAAACCAGTCATAAGGGTCATTTTTTTAAATTGAGATTTATACATTATCTGAAAGCTGTATAATAAGCTTTGTTAGGATAGAACAATATTTGGCCAAGATACAACTATTTGAAAATCTGGAATCTGAGGGTGCAAAAAAAAACAACTAAATATTGAAAATATCGGCTTTAAAGTTGTCCAAATGAAGTTCTTTGCAAAGCATATTACTAATTAAAAATTAAGTTTTGATATATTTATGGTAGGAAATTTACAAAGTATCTTAATGGAACATAATCTTTACTTAATATCCTAATGATTTTTGGCATTAAAAAAATGTGATAATTTTGACCCATACTATATATTTAGCCTATTGCTGCAAATATACCCGTGCCACTTAAGACTGGTTTTGTGGTCCAGGGTTACATATGCCAACTAGCCATGTTGCAAAAAGTAACTTATGAAAGTAAAAATGCTGCACAATACAGTCAGCAGATTGTTTAATTTGATTTATTATTAGATTAATATTTATTCAAGCTAATTAATATATATATATATATTTTATTTGTGAGTTTATGTTCAGTTATTCTTTTTAAGAGTTTTTAACTATTTTTAACTGCTTTTGAATTTTTTTAAATCATCAGTCATTAAAGCTTGGTAAATATTGGTTACATTGCTGATTACTCACTGAAAACTCTAACAGATCATGTTTTCAGGCCGTTTCAAGTCTTATTTTGATGTAATAAAATTTGTTATATCTTAGTGTATGAGTTGTTTACTTAAAGTAGTGATTTAGACACTTAATGTTATATTTTGTAATATTTGCATTGTTTTATTTTTGTACTACAATTTTTTTTCTCATCCAGTATTTTGTGGAGGCACTGCCTCCCTTGTCTCCTCAGAGGAGACCTATATATCAAGGACCAGGTTAGGACACTTAAGTATTTTTAAGTTCAGATCTGATTCTTATCTCTTCTCAGGTTTGGTGTCTGGGTAATGACTCTCAGACGCGCTACCACATCAATCAGACGGTGGATGGAAACGTGCTGACAACTTTATTAAAGGGGCTTCTACCTGGCGTGTTGTACCAGGTGGAGGTGGCGGCAGTGACCAGCGCAGGAGTGGGCGCCCACAGCCAGCCCGTATCTGTGCTTATCAGTGAGTGCTTGCTAAAAAAACCCAGCCGTGACTATTAAAACTGAAAGAATTAAAAAGTGAAGTGATGGGCTTGTGGAGTTGAAGTACAAAAAATTGTGTAAATTCTCTTTGATTGCTTTTTAAAGTCCTGCTATGAGACTAAATTGCTTAATTCTTTCCAATAAGCTGAGTCCTATTAAGTCATTCTGTCTGAGTAACACTTTGATCTGTCTTTGCTCTTTTTCGTTCTCTCTCTCCTTTGCAGAATTGCCCGCAGAGCAGCCTACAGTCACAGGTGGAGGCAGCGAATCTGACGAGAATGTAAGTCTGGCTGAGCAGATCACAGACGTAGTGAAGCAGCCTGCCTTCATCGCAGGCATTGGCGGGGCATGCTGGGTAATCCTTATGGGATTCAGCGTGTGGATCTACTGCAGACGGAAGAAGAGAAAAGAACTCAGCCATTACACAGCATCATTTGCATACACACCTGCGGGTATGCATGCACATATCACACCAAATGACATTTGACATTACATACTATTATAGTATTTATTATTATCTTGAGTTAGCTTTAATTTTTATTTTCAGTTTTGTTTTAGTTTAAATTTTTACTTAGCCTTGTTTTTTTCTTCATCTCTTTACAGTTGGTTTCCCACATGGAGAAAGTTCTGGTCTTAACGGAAGGTAAATGGCACTTTTAGCTTCTTAAACATCAATTCAGAGTAAATACAGTGACTTTAGTTCATTCTGTAATTATTATTATTATTATATTTGATATCTAGGCCTGGTATGCTGGGTGCTAACATGGGAAATTACCCTTGGCTGGCTGATTCTTGGCCAACTACCAATCTCGTGCACAACGGGAAAGACTCAGTGAGCTGCTGTACGTCTAAACATGACACCCCGGAGAGATACTATAATGGTAAGACTCACTTTTGTAGAGCAACACCGGCTCTACACCGGCTGTACTGTTAAATTAATTTAACACTAAGTTTCCACAGCACCGTGTCTCATTAATTAAACTATAATTAATTCACCATCACTTCCTCAGAGGCGGGAATCTCTAATTACCTCAACCAAAACGAGAAGTACAGTACAGACTCTAACGAAGGCCCCATCTACAGCACCATTGATCCCACCAGCGAGGACCTGCGCAGTTTCTCCGCACAGTACTCTCAACATACCACTCCCTACGCCAGCACTCCCATCATGCCGTTCACCAACCAGGCGCCCTGCAGCCCTGAACAAGATGGCAGCCACTGGATGACTCAGCCTGGTACCTCTAATGCTCAATATGCCCAGCCAGACCGCTCCAAGACTGATAACGGTATCTTTCCAGTCTTATCAGTTCCCTTCAGTGCTAAAATGAATGCTGTGCTTGGCTGAATAACAGTGGGACTTTAGTATTATTTTAGTATTTATTAATGTTTTGAATTAGCTTTTGATTTTTACATTTTCGGTTTTATTTTAATTTTAGTTTTAGTCATTGAATAAAAAATAAAAAAGGCAATTGTAATTGCGACTTTTTATCTCACAAAATTGCGTGATGTAAACTCACAGTTGTGAGTTATAAAGTCAGTATTTATAATCTCATGATTGCAAGGGAAAGAAATCTGAAAGATTTAAACTCGCAATTCTGAGGAAGGAAGTTACAATTCTAAAAAATAAAGTCAGAATTGTAAAATATAAACTCAAAATTCTGACTTTATTTTCTCAGAATTGCAAGTGTATATCTCACAATTCTGACTTTATAACAAGCAATTGCAAGTTAGGCTAGAATTGTGAGATATAAACTTTTATGAGAACAAATCAGTGTTTTTTCCCCCTTATAAATGGACTGTATAACTCATGATTGTGAGTTTGTATCTTGCAATTCTGACTTATTTTTCACAATTGTGAGATTATATCCCATTATTCTAAGTTTAGAACTAGCAATTGTGAGTTTATCTCATACAATTCTGAGAAAAAAGTCTGAATTGCGAGTTTGTATCTCGAAATTCTGACTTTATTTCTCGCAATTGTTAGTTTATATCCTGCTATTCTGAGTTTATAACTTGCAGTTGTTTATATCTCACAATTCTGAGTTAATGTCGCAATTGTGAGTTTATATCCCATTATTCTAAGTTTATAACTTACAGTTGTGAGTTTATATCCCACTATTCTGAGTTTATAACTCGCAATTGTGAGCTTATATCATGCAATTCTGATTTTTATGTCAGAATTGTGAGATGTAAACTCCCAACTACTACACTGTAAAAAACAATTTGTTGAGTCAACTTAAAATAATTTGTAACCTGGCTGCCTTTCAAAGCTAATTTTACTCAAAAAAGTTTACTCAACTTGAAATGTTAAATTATTAGTGACAACTTCGATATTTGAGTTGAATCAACTTAAAATTTTAAGGCAGCTGGGTTACTTACCCATCTGTTAAGTTTAGCAAACACAAATATCTAAGTTGTTACTTAGTACAACTTAACATTTCAAGTTTGATAAACAAATTTTAGTTGACTGAACTTAAAATGTTAAGGCAGCAGCGTAACAAATTATTTTAAGCTGACTCAGCAAATTGTGTTTTTTATTTTTTACAGTGTAGAAAAAAAGTGAGAATTGTAAGATTAAAAATTACCTTTTTTTATTTTTTATTCAGTGGTGGAAATGGGCTTCCATAGTTATGTGCTTTTTGTCATTTTTATTAGCTAAATAATTTTTTTAGCTTATATTTTTTATTTTCTTTTATATTTAATAATTTTTTAGTTAGCTTTAAATATTTTTAGTTAATTCATTTTGATTTCAGTTTTAGTTTCAGTCATTATTTCAGTGTCAAGTTGAATATTTTTATTAAACTAAACTTATTAATAAGTTTATTCGATTTAATTAACAAAAACAACGCTTAATAAAGTTGTTTTGTTAAACACAAAATTGCTTGCTTTTCCACAGTAAAACAACCAAAGCAGAAATTAATGGGGAAGCCAGTGAAAACGCCATCTCTCAATTGGATGGATGCGTTGCCGCCTCCACCTCTCTCTGGAGACCTGGATGAGTGTGAAGAGGAAGACGATAATGAACTAATCCAGGACATGGGGTAAGGTTCACTAGAAGGCTATAGATTCATTTAATTTTCCTAGCATTATTTAAACCAAAAAGCCACAATTTTGATACTAATAGTGATTTGACATGTTATTTAAACAAGTTTAAGAAAAACTTTCAGTCTTATTCAATTATAAAGAAGCAGAACTAGTAGGAAATATTTGCCCAGAGAGTGTTCAAATCAGGACTTTGGCAGACAAAACAAATCTCAAATCTCTCCGCAAGTTCTTACACACCGTTCCAGCAATTCATTTTAGTTTAGTTAATTTCATTTCCATGTAACATGACGACATCTTTTACTAATTTGCAGCATGTTGGCTAGCTGGGAACATGGCCTGCCTTAGCCTCCTGGACAAAGTTTTACTGATTGTTCCAGGAACAGCTTCAAAATTCTCAGGACCAGCGCAATCTGATTGCCGTAGACAAGGCTGTATATGAAGGCTAACAAAGTTAGCGATATGCTACCCCTGAATCAGGCCTGTTTTCTCATGACGGCCTGACTGAATTACATTTTCTTTTCCTGGTCTGTATCGCATTAGTTTCTTGTTAAAGAAGCATGCGGTCAGCAGTAGCCGCAGAATGCCCCGGCCGCGGGCGCTGATGGGTAGAGACGTTCTTATTGCTTTCCGCCACCACTTCAGCCCAATGACTGCCCGTGAGGGGCACTAACAAGGGCGGGTTACATTAGCCACAGCGGTTAACCAGCCCTGACTCGCGAATCTGATAACCTTTGACATAGCCTCCCGCAGTAACCGCATTAGCCAGTGACAGGTACAGCGCTTCTCAAGTTCCTTCCTCCGAGCATTTAGGACCCAAGCAATGCAACACTCACAGCCAGACTGGATTTTCATGACTAGTCCTCAAGTGTGATGAACTAATGGATCATGAGGTTAACCTTTGTGGCAGCCCGAAGGCAAAAACATCGACTCTGTTACTTCATTATGACTATAATTTTAATAACTCACCCTTCAGCTCAGCGAGGCTTAAGAATTCAACAAAAAGCAGCCGTATGCGTACTAAACCAAGAGCACGCCTTGTATAGGTGTCTGTCATTCAGCTCAGCGGTTTGCCCTCAAAGTGCCCAAGGCATAACATTGAGTCAGTGTCACTCAAAATGCCACTGCATTTAACTTATTTTCCATTGCTCTTGCATGGATTGGCCCCACGAGAGCTGAAAGATCACGCATATTGTTATCTGGAAGCCAGGCTGTCTCATTTGACACCACAGCAGCAGGAATCGATATGCCACCGGTTGCATTGACCCGGTGATTACTGCAGCAGGCAATCATAATGAGTGTGCCGTGATTGATTTAGCACCGAGGTACTGGAGTTACTTAACCTTCTGCTAAAAATGAGGGAATTTAGTTAGAGAGCAGAAACAAAGTTACTCATTCTCCCACTCCAAGTGAGAACGGCAAGCGAGTGATAAGAAAAGTTGATGTAATATTCATAATACTAGAGGTGTGGAGAGTAGAATGTTCTAGATTTAGAAGGTAGATTTTTAGTCAGCTTTTAGGGTTGTACTTTATTTATGAACCTGCTCATGATGAAACTTTTCTTCTCACTCAGGTCTGATGAGGAAGAGTGGTGTCCTCCTCTCCCGGATAGGACTTACCTCATGGATGGCGTGATGGAGGACGGTCCCGCTCCTCCTCCTAGAGGAGAGGCTTCTTCCCCCACCACATCCTACAGCCACCAGTCCACCGCCACCTTAACCCCTTCTCCCAGAGACGATGGCCACTGCCACGATATACCACGCTTACATCAACTCGAACAGCCACAGATAGCACGGTGAGAACGTATACCTTCAAATAATATTTTTATGCGTCCGTATTTTTCTTTTGTCAGGTCAGCATTTCATAGCATTTTAAATGGGTTTTGTGACAGTTTGAGTTGTTGTTTTGTCAACAAAATTTGCTTTATGGTGTACTTCAAAATGTTAATTTGATAAAATGCAGCATAAATGACATTTGCTTTATTTTTGAAGTGATGTTCACTTTAAAATACTTCATGTTAGCCATCCTTCATGCTCTCCTGCATTTTAGTTCTCTCTGCATTATTGGAATAGATTATTTGTTTTCACTCTCTTTGGAGAGTTTTTACAGTGTTGTTATTTGTTCCTGCAGGAGAAAACACATTTTATGAATAATTTATTCCTCTGCAGGTCCGTATTTGTTGATTATCACGGCACAGAGCAAATATCGAGACTCTCATTAAGCTTCCTGCTAGACTGCAGTTGTGCCAAGTTTGGAAAGATCGTTTACTTTTACAAAGTGCTGATCTTGGCCTAGTATGTTTTCAGTTTAATATGAGTTTATATAATAGTGTTTCTATGCCTTGTTGGCTGCAGATCTGGGTTGAAACAGTGACAAAAAAAACAAAAACATTTCAGTCAGATACACTACCAGTCAGTTTTTGAACGGTTAGATTTTTTATGCCTCTTCTGCTCACCAAGCCTGTGTTTATTTTACCCAAAGTACATTTATTTATTATTTAAAATAACTGCTTTCTATTTCTAATATATTTTAAAATGTAATTTATTCCTGTGATTTCAAAGCTGAATTTGTAGCATCATTACTCCACATACTTCAGAAATTATTCTAATATTCTGATTTGCTGCTCAAAAACATTTATTATGTTGAAAACAGCTGAGTAGAATTTTTTTAGGTTTCTTTGATGAATAGAAAGTAAAAAAACAGCATTCTTGTGAAATAGAAATCTTTTGTAACATTATAAATTACTTAATAATCACTTTTGATGAATTTAAAGCATCTGTGCTAAATAAAAAAAGTATTAACTTCTATAATTTCTTTCCAAGAATAATTATTAAAAAATAAAAATTATAACTGACTGCATGGTTTTAAATGGTACATTGTATAATGTTACAAAAGATCTTTGGATCTTGAACAACAAATAAGCATATTAGAATAATTTCTGAAGGATCATGTGACACTAAAGACTGGAGTAATGATGCTGAAAATTTAGCTTTGATCACAGAAATAAATTACATTTTAAAATATATTCAAATAAAAAGCAGTTATTTTAAATAGAAAAAATATTTCACAATATTACAGCTTTTGCTGTATTTTGGATCAAATAAAAGGAATGCTTTGTGAGCAGACGAGACTTCTTAAAAAAGATTCAAAATCGTACTGTTCAAAAACTTTTGACTCGTAGTGTACAGTATAATGTCCTTTTGTAATAAAATTTTATAAAGACAAATTTTGCTCTAACTGACCAAACATATCTGTCATCGACAGCCGGTTGGCGTGTGGACCAGTGCCTGTGCCACGAGCACCAAGCCCCCCTCTAACCCAGTCCAACCCAAACCTGTCAGCCAATCAGGAGTGCCCTGACAACACTGTGCCACACCGCTCAGCACACAAACGGGACCCGAGCCAAGGAGCTGCCCAAAGTGTAGAAAACATCAGCAACACCACACCAGGTGTGTTTCCGTTCTCTATATGAACGTGTCACAGAAGGTTTGCTACTTTAGAGGAAGTAAAATTTCGCGTACACAAAAAATTACACTTTTAGAATACAGTTATTTTAGTCGCTTCATTGTCTCATCCCCCCCTCTCAGGACGAGCGAGGCCCTCTGCAGACCACACACCGCCTGGGCAGAAGTCCAAGGTGAAAAAGAAAACCTCCAAGAGTGGTCAATACCGAAGAGATGTACTGCAAGGCGGTGAGTTACTGACCAGAATGAAGTTAGTTAATCATTTGTCCTGCTCCTGCATACTTAACATGCTGGTCACATCTTTACAGATCTGCCACCTCCACCAGAGCCGCCTCCTGAAGATGAGGTCGACTGCGCTCAAGTAGGGGGATTCGAATGTGGGCAGACGTCCCTCGAGAGAGTGGGCAGCTCCCATTCCTCCATGGAGAGGAGAGAACAGAGCACACCCAATCGGAAAAACTCTTCTCATAGACGGATAGATGGTGAGAGAACACCTGACAATTTCATTTTTAAGCTGTGTCCACCAAAGCGTTTTTGACAGCTGAAAACACCAAGCTGTGAGCACTCGAGGTTTTTTTTCAGTTGAGACGCTTCGATAAGGAATTTCGAACTAGTATCTGATTTCACAGTTTATTTATGATTATAAAAATGTCGACACAGTAAGGGCCAGAGCACCGATGGTGCGAGGGCCCTGTTGGAATTGCTCAGTTTCATCTTATTCTTTTTCTTCAAAATGAATCGCCTAAACATGCTCAAAAACTCATGAAATTTTGCACACATACCAGAAGTGATGGAAATTTACATCTGATATGGGTTTCAGAAATGTGTGTAGCAAAATGGCTCAATTGCGCCACCTATAAAATTTCAACAAAGTGCACCTTGAAGTCCGAAACCCAACAGGAAGTCTGTTATTTAAATTTTTCTCTGCAAGTTTTGTGCCATTTTTGCCATTTAAATGATATTAATCCTAGAGATTTAAACATATCAACACCAAATTTGGTCAGTGTAATAAAAAGCCCTTTGTGAAGTTAAATTGTGAAGGTCTTGAGTTTTCATTGAAAGCGTGTCCGTGGTGGCCTGACAAACTAAAAAGGAAGTTGTTGTAACTTCCTGGGCATACAATGCCCAATCTGCCCCAAACTTCTCACGTTCGATAAGAGTCCTGGCCTGAACACAACTAAATGCCAATTTGCTGTTACAATCATAGCGCCACCTGCTGGCAACAGAAGATGACTTGTTTTACACCCAAACTTACCGTGTTCAATCTGCACCAAACTTCATATATTTGATCAAAGTCCTGGCTTGAAGACATCTACATGCCAATATTCAGTTAGAGTCATTCTTCAACTCTCAGTGCTGAGAAAAAGCGTCTCTTGATGCTCTTAGCGTTTCAAAAAATGTAGCTCTCCCATTAAGAACAACTGAAAAATATATGCTAGCCTCAGGAAAAGCACTTTCGTGGACACACGGCGTAAATGAATTAAAAATTTTTTTGGTCTCTTAAAGGCATGATTATTTCTTTATACTGTGTATGAAAACTAATGTGTATTACTATATTTTAAAAAAATTATATATATATATATAAGATTAAATGGACTGGATTTTAAAGTTAAGTTTAAGTTAATGAAAGTTATATTGTATCAATAAACTTTTTAACCCTAACATCATGGTTTTGTTTTTGTGGTTCACAGCAGATGACGATTTAATTCCTTACAACAAGCCCAACTTCCTGTCTCGGGGTCAGATGTCCAGCAATTGCTCCACAACAGGAAGTTCGTCATCACGGGGGTCAACAGGATCACGAGGGCAAGGAACGGGCAGGAAGAGAAATGATGTAAGACCAAGTAACTTTTCTCACACTGTAAAAATCATTTTCTTAATCAATATTTTGTCTTTTTATCCATTTATAAAACTATCTAATAATCCTTAAAGAAAGAGTTCACCCAAACATTAAAATTCTGTCATACATTTTTCACTCTCATGTCGTTCCAAATCCATTAAACCTTCATTTGTCTTCAGAACATAAGCTTAATTTGTGTTCCAAAGATGAATGAAGGTCTTAGGGTTTGAAAATGACAGAATTTTCATTTTTGTGTGAACTATCCCTTTAAAATGAGGAATATTTACTAGCTTACTATTTTGCTTCTCACATAAATGTAGTTTTAAGGATGTTTAGATATTTTTACAGTAATTCAAGACAAAAAAAACTGATTAAGACTGTTTTTTTAAGTGTGTGCTTTCAAGATCTAATCTTCGTCCTCCCAAATCCTAACCCTAATCCTAAATCTCAAACATTAGCCAAGCTTAGTCAAACACGGCTTTGCAAACATGCGCAGTAGTTTATCTTTTCTTAACACTTACTCATTGGTGAGACCGAATTGACTAAGTGTGGATGAGTCTAGACTGACTGAGTCCATCTGGCTGTTCAGCACATAGTGTAAGTGTTCTGCGACGACACAGAACTTTTAGCCAGCAATCAAACACTTCCTCTGAAGTCCATTCCCCACCGCTTAGAGAACTTCTGACCGGAATACACAAAATATACTTTGATGTGTGTGTTGTATACTGAGTGATTTCCAAAAAACACTGCTTTTTCACCTTTAGAAGAGGGTTTCTCTTATTGTATGGGCTGATTTTACAGTGTTTCCCTATAGACATGAGTAGCTGTGTGATAGGAACTGGGTTAGGCACATCTAAGGTCACTCCATATGGGCTGAAGAGTCTCTTCAGATGTGTGACCTCCTCTCAGGTTACCCCCTCTGGAACATAAAAGACAGGCCACATAAAAGAGGGCTATACGTTCCCCGGGGAGAGAGTTTCGGGTTACCCCGTCCTGTCACGGTGGTTAGCGTTATCTTTCCAGTCGGACAGAGAGCGTGAATAGGTGCTTGACGGGGAGAGGGGAGAAGGGGTCTGCCTGTGAGATCGCCTTTATTCTGTGTCCTCAGATCTTGTCACGTCACATGACGGACAGTCCCTTCTGCATTAAGTCATCTATAGACATACCAAACCAAAAAGGCTTTCTTTTGTCCCGAGAGAAGCCACAGTTATCTGCTAAATAGACCAGCTAAACTAGTTGACCAGTTTAAATGACCAGTTAAAACCTGTTACTAGTGCAATGTATATTTTGGCCACTTTCATTAAGGGTCATCTTAAAATAAGTTTATCTTTTCTCATACTAATTTTTCTCCTATTCTTCTCTTCCAGGAGATGAGATAAGGGAAGGCTGTGAGACGCAGGAAGTTTGACTTAGACATCCCTCCGTTTTCGTTCGGAAGCTGAAAAGAAGAACCGAAGAGACGTGGACGAGTGTACAGATTTCGGAGCGTGAATCTGGGACTTTTGATTACGTTATTAATTATTGTTATTATTGTTATTTATGACCTTCATAGGGGCATTTTTCATCACGCTGTCACTGTAAATAATCATCCGTTGAAGCTTTTTACATGGGGTCCAGATGCCAGGAAAGAAGAGTATATTGTATTTATACATGAAAGAAGAAATGAAATCATGTTAAAAGCTCCGATATTATAGATAAGTTAATGTTTGAATGTGCCAACCTCTTGTAGAAATGTATACAGCAGCATTTCAAAGCATAATAATATTGCACTCTCGTTGTGTTGGAGAACAACAACAAAAAAAATATAAAAAATAGAAAGCACAATATGTGTTGTTTGACCAGCCAGCTAGACAGCCAGCCTCACGACCTAACCGAGCCGAGGACGCTTCTGTCTGTCCGTCTCGTCTTCGTCTGTGGATCCCCCCGTCGTTGCGGTCACAAGAGAATGTGGTCTTGTTTCCCCCCTTTCTTTTCAAAGCCAAGAGAGTTTGTCATTTGACGACTGTTGTGAACGATTGTACTTGTCTTTTTTTAAGGAGTGTTTTGGAGATTGTGAGGAAATGTATTTCATTCAAAAAACCAAAATTATGTTCCTTTGACTAACTTTTTGGTAGTCCTTGTTGTTTTGTATAAATAAAATACATTTGCTGAGCTATAGGTGTTTGTATGAATCTGTGTTATTTTAGTATAATTAAGATATTAGTTTTTAAAAGTTATATTTTAGTTTAAAAGTTACTAATTGTATGTCTATATGTGTTTGTTTTTGCTTATGTATTTTATTTCATACGTTTATTTTACGTATTTCTGAATAGTTTTATTTGTAGTAGTACGCCTATATATAATATAAAGCATAGTACGAACGTTTTTGAAAGTTTGTTGTTTACAAGTTTTAAAGAAATTAGTTAGCTAGCTAGTTACATCGTTTATTCAAAAAAATCAGGCTGCAAATTTTGAACAAGACGTGGCGGGATTATTCTGCGACCGTTAACTGCCGAGACCGTTAATCTTTGGTTTCTACGGTTACAGCAGGCGCGCAGGCAGCCACTTCCACCTGGCTGAACCGCCACTGAGGGGCATGAAATTACCTCTTCCAGGGCAACACTGGATGCTGAGACGGAGAAAGGGGGGCGAGGGAGGAGCGGGGAAGAGGAATGAAGAAAACACGAGTGTGGAGAAAGGGACAGTGAGTTAGATAAAGAGGGTAAAGAATGAAAGAAGAAAAACAAAGAATGTGAATCACTCCCACCTGAGACTCGCTAGCCTGAGGTGAGAAAATCAGAAGGAAAAACAGCAAACAAGTAGGCATATGAAAAAAGCAGTGTGTGCTTATAGACAGTGCGTGTACAAGGTGAATACAAAAATAAACAACGAGCCATTTAAACGGTCTTTACCTCTGGAACACTTCCATCCGTAATGTTTGGTCCTGGTTGGGGAAGAGAGTCCGATTCCGAATCATTAACGATTGTTTTATTACTCTTAAGGAATAAACATCTGAAATATAATTGTAGTAAACAACAAACATCTAGTAACATATTTCGTACTACACGTTGTGATTTACATCTCACGGTTAGTGGAAAGTTGGATGTGTTTGATTCACTTAAAAGAACCGACTCATTTGAGTCATTCGTTCTGGACTCGTGTTACACTGGGTGCGTTATTTTGTTTTTCATTCATAAACCGATTCATTGGACTAATTTATTATTACATGGGAATTCAACAACGCTGATTGCGCTATGTTTTTGATTCACTAATAATGAACTAACCTTTAAGTCATTAAACTAGTTAATTAATACTACACAGGCTGCTCTGGTTTAAGCTGGTTTTAGCTGGTCTCCCAGCCTGGCTAGGCTGGTCAAGGTAGTTTTAGCTGGTTGTTCCAGCTGGTCTCCCAGCCTGACCAGATAAGGAAGTGGCCAAAACCCCTCTAAAACCAGTATGCTGACCAGCTAAAACCAGCCAACCAGCTAGGGCTGGTTCACACTGCACAGACAAACGCCAACAAACACATTTGTTGGGTTTTGTTGGATTAGTTTGTTACCCGTGTGGGCATCTGTTGCCGTTGGTCGAAGTTTGTTTTCACTGAACTAAACATATTATTACTTGGGAATTTAAGTGTTGATTACTCTATGTTTTTGATTCACAAATAAGGAACTAAGTCATTAAAATTAAAGTCATTAAAAGTTCATACTACAGGCTGCACTGGTTTAAGCTGGAAGTAGCTGGTTTTAGCTGGTCTCCCAGCCTGGCTAGGCTGGTCAAGCTCGTTTTAACTGGTTGTTCCAGCTGGTCTCCCGGCCTTACCAGCTAAGTAAGTGGCCAAAACCCCTCTTAAACCAGGCTGCTGACCAGCTAAGACCAGGCTGGATGAACAGTTAAAACAAGCCAGCCAGGCTGGTTTAGGTGGGTTTTTTTTTTTTTGGCAGGGTATTTAGGCCAGTTCACACTGCGCAGACAAACGCCAACAAACACGTTTGTTGGATTAGTTTGTTACCCTTGTCGGCATCTGTTGCCATTGGTCAGAGTTTGTTTTCACTTGACTGAACATGTTCAGTCAGCGTTTGTTGGTGTCTGTTGGGTCAGTGTGAACATGACAGTTATATCTCATAAAATTGTCAATCCAACGGCCAACTTGTTTGTTGCCATTTGTCAGAGTGCTGTGAATTGGTCTTTTGATTCACTACACAGAACCGGTTCACAAGAGTCATTTGGGTTGCATGGTTAATGCACTACTGAATACATTGTTCTGCTTTTTTGTGCTGTCTAAACCACTGAAACAATGTGTGGAAGCTTCTAAATTATATGGAGAAGGAACTAGTAAGCAGGAAAGGACACAATATTTTGACAAAGTTAATAGGTGGTAAAGATATGTACAAGCATATTAATAAAGATATTAGCCTAATATTTCACCTACCTGACCGGAAATAAGAACAAACACGAATGTTGTCAAGATTCTTGCCCTGGAAATCCTGGTTCAGTGTTTCCAACCACAAACGCTTTCTTTCCTCAGACAATTTTTTGCACTCTTCTCCTTGATTTGTTATAACTTTTGGCAGTCTGTAGTACTCCAAATGTTTTTCCTGGTTGGTCCAGCCAAAAACATGACAATAATTGACCATATTCAGCAGCAATAATCAGCTAAATATGTGAGTTTAGTTTGGTTCTGTGGCATTGTTTACATTCAGTGCACCAAAATGACTGAAGCATTGTGAAAACACTTGATTCAAGCAAACAGGGTAGAAAGAAATAAAAATAATAAATAAAATTAAAATAATGCTAGGGTGCTTCCTTCAGAGTTTAGCTCCAACCTTAAAAAAACAGCTAATCAAGGTCTGCATGATTGCTAGATCATTCCAGGCAGGTGTTGGAGTGAGTTGGAAGTAAACAACCCTTTTTAACAGGGCTGTTGATCCAGGAACAAGTTCCACTTGGCAAAATTCTGGTCAACATCATCATGTAGGTACTCATTTGTGCCATTACACTTTCTAAATTTCAAAAACAATAGGATTTAAGTTTTGAGCTGCCTGGCTAAGGTTGTCATGATTATATTATTTTTAATATATTAATGGATCAACGCTAGAGTTGGCTTACATGGAGCATGCAATTTCTTGAAGAGACGTAGAGGGTACAGAGATCATCTGAGCTTTCACCTTTAAAGGTCTCCTTAGAATTCAGACCAAGCAGTCAAGACACGCACTCTTCCTTAAGTGGAGACCCACTACCCATAAATCACTAGCTCATTCATTAGCTTTGTGTCAGTGGAGACACGCCCAGGAGGGCCAGAGGGGAGCAAGTCGCAGTCAAAATACCATTCTCCCATTTCCATGTTAATTACAGAACCCTGAGATGGATGCCTTCAACCTCATTGTTCATTTAATGTATGCAAAGCGCATGCAATTGCCACATTAAAACCAAGAGGACAATGTTCAAACAAGCTAGTAAAACAGCAGCTTTGGCATTTGGCTTTGAAATCAATGTCAAGATGTTTTACGACGAACACCGGGTTAAAACGGCTGAATGCTCTTTAGAGACGAGAAAAGAATGATATTAGCGTTTAGAGCCGCACAGCTGCCGAGCTGTTAGCTAGGTACGAGGACTCATTTATGTGGCGAGTAAGCAATGTTTGCGCCTCTGAGATAAACCAAACCATCGGCCCGTGAGAGGTTTTTGAATACGCAGTCGACTGTTTGGTGTAATCTCTGCAATTTTTGACCAATTGCACATAAATGCTTTTTCTTTTCTCTCCGCAGCTCCACTCAAACTGGCTTGGATTTGTGTACCCTGCCTGTGGAACGCAAGCTTTAGGGAACAGAAGGACCCTTGAGTTTAATCTTTCTCAGGGCTGATCTGGGTCAGTGAAGGCCAACAGAAGGCTGGATCCCATGGGGTCTGTGCAAAACACTCTGCCATTTCTCATCTCCACACACACCCACCTCTGAACCTCCGACTGGGCACAGGACCTGGGGTAAGCCCACTCGACTGGATGGCGAGCCACACAGGGGCTTTAATTTTCATTTAGTGTGTTGACGGATGCAGGCGAAAGAGATGATGACTCAGGTGTTGGACATTAATGTCAATTTAGCCGATAATTTAGAGCCGCAATGCATTACCTTGGAAATCTGTCCCATGTGCTAAATATTCCTGGGAACATTTGGGGCTGACAGAACTTAGAAATGGTCTGGCAGAAATTTGGAAACAATGACGTTTGGGTTTAAATTTCCATGGCAAGTGAATTGTTAGTGTTACTTGCTAAGTCATTACTACTGTACAGTCATTACTATACACTTATACTTAGGGTTAAACATTTGAACAAATTCTGAACATTAAACAGTATTAAACTTTGGCGCAAAACTCGTCCAGAAAAATTTTATGGTACTGAATGATACATCAAATTATTGATTGTAAGACCTAATGTTTAATTTTTTCCTAAATTCCTTTTTATTTTTTTCCAAATTCCATTTAAATTTTTCTAGATTCCTTTTTAATGGTTAAATTAAATGGTATTAATCAGCATGCCTAATCAATTAAAATAATAAAACTTATACCATTTAACATTCATTTATTAAAAGTTTAACAAACATTTAATTTTTAGAGGCCTATGAAATATGTTCTATTGTTACCAAATTCTGTTTAAGCATGTCCAATTTTATTTATTTGAATGCATAAAAACAACTCAACTTATTACACTTTATTTTTTACAACAGCGAAAGAAGAAGGCATAAAAGAACAAAAGAAGTCATAAAATTTTAATTTAATTTATCTTTTAATCAAATGAATGTTAAACAAACTATTTATTTTATGGCAAACAAAAACCTTTTCCATTAAAATGATAATAATAAAAGGCAATGCTACTTACAACTGCAACTTTTTCTCATAATTGCATTTCTTAAATATCTAACAATTGTGACTTTATATCTCATAATTGAAACTATATTTCTCAGTTGACTCAGTCATAACTGTGACTTAATTTCTTGTATTTGCCACTTTGTATCATAACTGCAACTATTTTAATTAATCATTACAACTTATTTCTTGCATTTGCAACTTTACATCTTACAGTTGTAGCATTTTCTCTCATAATTACGACTTTATTTCTCACTATTCTGAAATTGCAAATTGCATTTGCAATTTTATATCTGACAGCTGCAACTTTATAAATGTATTTGCAGCTTTATATCTCACAAGTGCAACTTTCTCATATTTGCAACTTTATGTCTAACAATTGCAACTTAATTTCCTGCATTGACTTTATATCATAATTGCAACTATTTCTCACAATTGTGACTTTACTTCTCATAATAGCAGTTTTATATTTCATAATTGCAACTTTATGTCTCATAACTGGGACTTTATCTGTCGCTTTTTTCAATACAGAAGCAATTGCAACTATGCAGCTGTGATAACTAGTAACAAAATAGTTATCATAGTTGCAATTGCTACTTTATTTCTCACAACTGAAAATATTTTTCAGTTGACTCACACTGACTTAATTTCTTGTATCTGGAACTTTATATTATAATTGCAACTATGCATTTCTGAACTTGCATTTCTTGTATTTGCAATTTTATATGTCAGTTGCAACTTTTATATCTCACAACTGCAACTTTAGGTCTCATAATTTGGGACTTTATTTGTCATGCTTTATTTACTAGTTATATTAGCAACTTTATATGAGAATTGGTACTTAATTTCTCAGAATTGTGACTAATTCTTGTATTTGCAACTTTCTCATATTTGCAACTTTATATCTAACATTTGGGACTTTGGGAATTTCCTGCATTCACCCTATATCCACTATTTCTGACAATTGCGACTTTATTTCTCATAATTGCACTTTTATATCTCACAACTTTAGGTCTCATAATGGGGACTTTATTTGTCATGTTTGTTACTAGTTATCATATCAGCAACTCATTATCAGAATTGCTACTTCATTTCTCACAATTGTGACTAATTTTTTGTATCTGCAGCTTTATTTCTCATAATTGCGACATTGTATCTTACAAATGTGACTTTATTTTTATCTGGAGGACTGAGGTAAAAGCAAAAGTTTAGTTAGATATTTTATCTCATTCACTTATCAGCAAGCGTTTTGACCAGAAGTACTTTTAAAAAGCTAATCATGTTATAAGAAAGAATAGTTCCATGCCAAGTAATCCTCGCAGACAAATGTGGGGTGAATGAATGAAAGAAACCGAGAAAGAGAGAAGCAAAAGTTGGTACCGTATTAGTGTGCTCTTGCATGGCAAACTGGGTCAAAGGATTACCAGCAGGCTATAAAAAGATGCCTTTTTGGCCATAGACAAATTCAAGGCTGCAGATCCGAACAGTGTGTTTGTGTGCACACGCATAAAAGTGTGTAATGGGGGAGGTGTGTTTTTGTGCCAAGCATATGGCCGTAGGGAGAGAGAGAAGGGGACAAGCGATAATCCCTCTGCAGTCATGCCATGGTCACTTGTGTTTTCTGCGAGTGTGTGTGCGTGTGTGTGTCCAGCGGGTGTCTAGGGTTGTCTGATTTGGTTCTGCTAGCTTGCGGTGAGGATTAGCGCTCTGAAGGGCCGTACATGTTCTCTTGACAGACCTCTCGTGCTCCCTTAACTACGAGACAGCTGGACACAAATGCAACAAACAAACATATGCCACAGTAATCCGAATGATAGATACTTGCGATAAAATAATCTTTTTATTGACTTTAAAAAGGCAATTAGTAAAAATAAAGTAGTTAAACTGACTTTTTAGTAGTGCAGCAGTTGTGAGGAATATTTATAACATAAAAAACTGACTAAAACGTCTACCGAACAAACTACGTTTTTAAAAAAAAATCAATAATCAACAATAAAAATATCTTTTTATTTAAAAAAAAGTAATCTAAAAATGCTAACATTTAGTTCAATTATAGACCAGTTTAAATGCAAAATTAACTAACATTTTTAAAGTAAAATAAAAAAAGAAATGTATTTTAATTATAAAATAATAAAAAAATGAACCTAAAATACAAAAACGTCTTGTATAATATTTCCTGTGTATCTTAGATAACTCTGTCATATAAAAGCGTATATGATATTATAAAATTGTATGTGGAGGATTATTAAATAAAATTGGTTTATTTACATTTCTTTGAATGCCAATATGAACGTTCTGTACAATAGTCTTTATTATAGTGTGGTACAACTCAACTGTCCATATGGAAAGTGGCATAGAAACTGCGCCTACTGTACCTTCCAGCAGTGTGTTCTTCTATTTAATTGACCTTGCAACATACCCAAGCCCATCGAAACTACAAGGAAGGGGGGTTGCCCTGAGGAACGCAGGGAAATGTAGTCCATAAACGACCCCTAGGCATGTACAAGTCGATCATCGATGCGAGGGGGTCTCCAGATGTCCTCTCCAGTGCTCAATGCCTGAGTGTCGGCTAGATGTAGCGGTTCTTCTGGCCTCTCTAGAGGCTTTAAACTGGGCTTCCAACTCCTCCACCCACGCGGTGCTCCAGTCCCACACAGGCAGTGGCTCCACCTCTCCAAAACACTCTCGAGGGGGGAACAGAACGCTCAGGGGGGATGCAGGCGGGGAGAAATCTGCAAAAAATGCACGATCACACACAAATCACGAAGGAAATCGAGGGAGATGAATGCATACGCATGCACATAGGTACAACGTACACAAAGAAAAGCAATCTGTTAACACGACTACAGATGTACAAGTCAATTTTACCATTATAACACTGAACGATAACGCACAACGCCACTGGACTCATCAGTTACAATGCACTAGTCATTTAACCTGATGCATTCACGGAGATTGAAAGATAGACAGGGCGAGAGTGAAAGGGGGAAACAATCAGCAAATGGAGAGAGGAAAGTCCCTGTAGGTTTCTCTTTTGAAAGCCGTGATTGATTTGCTGAAACTTCAGAGAGGAGTGGGGGAGCACAGACAATTTGCAGACAGGCCCTCAAATCCCATTATTTCTCATTGTACCAAAGTAGCGCTGTTATTTTTCACTGTCTCATTGGAAAGCGTAATGCTGCAGTGCCACGTAAATCTGATTCGACAATGAAAATGCTCATCCCAAATACACTTTCCCCTTCTACTTATGTAACGATTCCAAAAAGTATGTAAATAACACTTCAAACTGTCTGAATGTGATTGAATTAGATAACAAATATCAAATAATGCTAGAGCTTTTCTCAGAACTAACCTCATTGTTATAAGCCATTTTTTTTAGCATACTGGTCTCAAGCTGAAGGCAGGTGTAGTTTATCAAATTACCTATGAACACGTTCCATTAAAATTTGACAACCTGAGTGTCCAAAAGCATCTTCTTCATTTATCATAAATCTAGCTAATGTCTTTTTTGTGAAATGCTGATTTTTTTTTGCTTGGGCTGTTTTTCATAGAATGAAAGCCATTTGTGTTAATGCCTTGTTATGTAATGCAATGACATAAAACATTTTTATGTGTGACTGAAATGCCAAATACTTTGGTTGTGCTGTATATAGACTGTTTATGTCTTACATAATTATGAATTGTTCCAAAAGAACTGAATTGAAGCAAATATTTAGATAATGTGTATTGTTGACTATGCAAATGATGCAGAATAATTTTACAGCCCTGCAGAGCTGAAAAACTAGTGACAAACAATGATGAACTGAGAAAAGCAGGTGAGCAGCAAAGAAAAGTTAAAATGTGATCACAGTTTTGGCAACTCATGTGGTCAGATTTATAAATAACTACCAGTCGAAAGTTTTTAAACAGTAAGATTTTTAATGTTTTTAAAGAAGTCTCTTCTGCTCAGCAAGCCTGCATTTATTTGATGCAAAGTACAGCAAAAAGCGTACATTTTAAAAACATGTTTACTATTTAAAATAACTGTTTTCTATTTGAAGTATTTGAAGTGTTTCTTGAACAGCAAATTGGCATATTAGAATGATTTCTGAAGGATCATGTGAAACTGAAGACTGGAGTAATGATGCTGAAAATTAAACTTTGATCACAGGAATAAATTACATTTTAAAATATATTAAAATAGAAGACAGTTATTTTAAATATTAAAATATTTCAAAATTTAGACCAAGTAAATGCTTTATTGGTGAGCAGAAGAGACAACATTAAAAATGTTACTGTTCAAAAACTTTTGACCAGTGGTTTAGTTTGCTTAGAAGAAATTTGTAAAACATGTTTAAACAAGGTAAAATACAAGATCTTAGGATGTAAGAATGCTACAATCTTATTGGTACCTCAAAGCTTGATTAAAATGAGCCAAATATTTACGTGTATTCATTTAGGAGCCACTTTTATTTATTTTTATTTTATTTCTGGGGATATTAGTAGAGCTTTCAGGGGTGGTGAATCTGTGTAAACCTGCAGATAGAACATTACCTGCATGAGCAGATTGTTCCACCTAGTGGACATTTCTGGCAACTACATCTGTACTTGCTGTTTGCCAACTTAGTACTGCAATCATGTGGAGACTATAAATTAAAGCAATCTAATTCTGCAGTGATAGAAAAGAGTTTATATCTTGCCTGATAAAGTACCGCTCATGGATTCGGCTGTCATAGCCAGGACGCGGGCAAAGTTTGCATCGTTTATGAACGAGCAGTCAGATGAGCTGATGATACTCGTTCGAGCACTTGTCACATTGCTCTCGGACACTGAACCCCAGCCGTTCCACAACGAATCCTCCCATTCACTGCAGTAAGACGACGGTGTGCTCCTTAGGGTGGCTCTCCTGAGGCCTATCACCTGAGACTCCTGCTCGTCATCCATCTCCCGGTCGGCAGGCCCGCAGATGTAACCAAACGTGGGCGTGGGAGAAAACGGACGGGGCATTGATGGAGAACTTTGATGGGACGTACTGTTGGAAGACATTAAAATTAGACATTGTCTTGATACTCCCTTCACATAAATGCTCGTTCAGGTGTTCTTTTACCTTTGTCTCTGTGGTTTGGAATTGATCTCCATGTATTGAGTATGGCCCTGAGTACTGAGCGTGGTGTCCTGGTAGTCATCGTTGGAGAGACAGAAGGAGGCCGTGGACAGGTGGCTGTAGGTCGGGCTTGGCTGGGCTGGGCTGTGGTGGGTTGGACAGCCTGTAGTAACCGTAGCAGGACCCTGGAGCCCAGAGGCAGCACACACAGACTGCTGAGAGCCAATGTCAACTGTCAACTTGGTGGACCTGGTAGACCTGAGGGATCAGATATACAGATACAGTTGAGGTCAAAAGTTTACATACACCTCTGCCAAAATAAGAGGGATCATACAAAATGCATGTTATTTTTTATTTAGTACTGACCTGAATAAGATATTTCACATAAAACATGTTTACTTGTTACTAGTCTACAAGAGAGAATAATACTTGAATTTATAAAAAAAAATTACTATTTTCAGAAGTTTACACACACACTTGCTTCTTAATACTGTGTTGTTACCTGAATGATCCACAGCTGTGTTTTTTTTTTTTTTTCAGAAAAATCCTTCAGGTCCCACAAATTCTTTTTTGTGTGTTAGAACCTTTTCCAGCAACGACTGTACGATTTTGAGATCCATCTTTTCACACTGAGCAGAACTGAGGGACTCATATGCAACTATTGCAGAAGGTTCAAATGCTCACTGATGCTCCAGAAGGATAAACGATGCATTAAGAGCCAGGGGTGTAAACTTTTGAACAGAATGAAGATGTATACATTTTTCTTATTTTGGCTAATTATATTTTTTTAATTCAGAACCTACAGAAGATACTTACATGTTACCCAGAAAACAAAATAAGTTAAATTTACCCTGATCTTCAAGCTCAAAAACGTTTTACCCCCCAGCTCTTAATGCATTGTGTTTTCTTCTGAAGCATCAGTGAGCATTTGAACCTTCTGTAATAGTTGCATATGAGTCCCTCAGTTGTCCGCACTGTGAAAAGATGGCTCTCAAAATCATGCAGTCATTGTTGGAAAGGGTTCAATTACACAAAAATACTGAAAAACCAAAGAATTTGTGGGACCTGAAGGATTTTTATGAATAACTGTTCAGGACAAACAAGGGACTCATGAACAACTATCACTATAAAAACAGCTGTGCATCATTCAGATAACAACACAGTATTAAGAATCAAGTGTATGTAAACTTTTGAACAGGGTCATTTTTATAAATTCAGCTATTATTCTCTCTTGTGGTTTGGTATAACTAACATTTTGCAGATTCTGCAGATTCTGCAAGGTGCATGTAAACTTTTGACCTTGACTGTACATGAGCATGTTAATAATTGTTCCTTTCTGATCAGTAACTAAATCTTCTTTCAGGAAGGTGTTTGTGTGCATATGTCTGTGTTATTGACATCAGATTTGTCTGATTTTGAGTCCCTGTGAGTGGGCAGATCTGCTGCCCCTTCCAGCTATCCATTTTTTTCTTTCTCTTTTATCACGATGCCTGCAGCCTCAGTGTGCACTGCTGGAAGAAGCTTCCTGTCTGTGTCCTACAGCATTTAAAACACACTTCCTCCCACTTACAGACCTTCTAATAAATGGTGTGGGCCATTTCCCCTTCAAACTCTCTGTCCATTAGAGTTGAGCTACAAGCTAAATTGGTTTCCAGTCTTTTAGTCTGAGAGCAGGGAGACAGTAGTAGACTTCTCTTTTCTCACGGTATAATGACACGGTTTTGTCACAGACACCGTCATTACAGACCGGCAAGGGCACAACCCCCTCACAGGTCTGTGAGAAATGGACACAAATCTTCAGCTCTGTGGCAGTAGTCATTTTACACCACTCACATCCTGCTATGACAGAATGGTGAAACACTTTATTTTGTCACAGTTTAAAAGCCACAGTGAGACGAAAGACTATCTAAAGTTCTAGTGTGTTTCTGTGCACTGAACTCTCTGATAAATGAGAAGCTAAATCTTCAAAGCATTCTGCGGAATACTGTTGCCCGTAGGAAAGAAAAAAAAATCACAAATGAGATCACTTTCATATCTTTAGTTGTTTCTCCTAGATAGCTACGAGATGAAATGGAGAGAAAATAGATGAAATTTATAGCTTGTCGGATGTTTCTGCTGAGGCAAAGACCCCAGTGATCTCATGTCTCTTTTATAGATTCAGATGTCAAATAGTATGCTATGATTTCCCTAGACACCTGCAAAAGTCTTATAACAAACTCTTTCCAGACCAAATTATCTGAAATTTGTTTCCCACATTCATTTTATAGCTCAGATTCTTTTGGCTGGTCAATGATTGTCTCATTTGTGCTTTTTTTTTTTAACTCCTGTTTTAGAGAAAGCATGGCACAAAGTTTTAAGCCACATAACAGGACCTCTTTACAGTAAAATTAAATTATTTTACCTGAACTGAACATTGACATACAATTTGTGAAAATATAGTAGTAATATATTTCACCCAAAAATGAAAATTCCGTCATTAATTACTCATCCTCATGTTGTTCCAAACCCATAAGACCGTAATGACATCCTTAACCCTTTAACAGTCACACCAAGTAAAACATTTGCAAAAAAAAATATTGTTAAAATTGTGTTCCTGACACCACTTTTTTTTTTTTTCAGATGACCAATTCAGTAAGTGGATAATCATGTCAACCAGCTGGATGACTTGCCCATTCAGCAGCATTCACTCAGTATCATTATCTCATTTTTGACCGAGATGACTTTGTATATATGTATATATATATATATATATATATATATATATATATATGTGTGTGTGTGTGTGTGTGTGTGTGTGTGTGTTATCCTGTACTTGTTTTTGCTACATTGTGGGGACCCCACAAGGCTGTCATAGCCAGGGCGCGACAAGGATAGTCCCCACAAGGATAGTAAAACCTGAAATTTTTGACATTGTGGGGACCGGCCTTATGTTTATCTAAAAGTGTAATGATGCAGATATGTTTCTGTAAGGGGTAGGTTTAGGGTTAGGGTTGGGTTAGGGGATAACAATATCAACATCATCTGAAAGCTGAATAAATAAGCTTTCCATTGATGTATGGTTTGTTAGGACATGACAATATTTTGCTGAGATACAACTATTTGAAAATATGGAATCTGATGGTGCAAAAAATCAAAATACTGAGAAAATCACCTTTAAAGTTATCCAAATGAAGTTCATAGCAATGCATATTACTAATCAAGAATTAAGTTTTGATATATTTACGGTAGGAAATTTACAAAATATCTTCATGGAACATGATCTTTACTTAACAGCCTAATGATTTTTGGCATAAAAGAAAAATCTATAAATTTGACCCATCTGATGTATTTTTGGCTATTGCTACAAATATACCATATATATATATATATATATATATAAAAAAACCCTGTTCTTTTTCAAACTCAGAAATCCACTGTAAAATAGAAATCTAATAATTTAAAGTAAATAAACAAACACATCAAAACAAAATAATGATAATTAAAAACAATAAAGATAATAAAATAATTATTAAATTAAATTACAAATTAAACAAATAATAAATAATAGATCTAGTGACGATCTTTAAAAAATGTAAGATAAAAGGCAAATAGTCAATGTAATATAATAGGAATATAACAGAACAAATTACTGATATGATATGGTGTGATATGTAACAAAGCATTGGTTTTGTTAAAACAAAGGAACAACTTCATCTATGATCTTGTGCAGTGCTATACCGAGTTATGATCGTGTTGCTGAGTATAGCTAGCATTCGGTTCATTTTACTCTAACTGGGCAACTCAACCGAGCAGTTGAGCACTTTTTTTAAGGTAAAAACAGAGATACATTTTATCACCATGTTTCTGCCATTTAACTAAATATACCATTAGGACATCTAGAACATGAAATCTGATTACATTTTTTCATTATCTCAACTTTTAACGTCACTTGCAGCCAGTGTCTGAAGTAGTGATGGGTCGTTCTTGAACGAATCTTTAATGTGACGTCTCGGGGAGTGATTCATTCAGTCACGCATGCACAACATCCTATTGGGTTCTGTACTGGAATTATTTCAGGCATTTAGAGTCTTCAGGTTTTTGGAGTCGTTTGTTCATCTTATGGGTCTGTCACGTGATGAACAAAGGACTCGAACCTGAAGACTCGAGAGATGAACTAATCAATTATTTTTCCGGCTCAGACTGCATTAGTTGAGCTTATGGGGCTGTCACGTGATGAACAAACGACTCAAACCCAAAAACTTGTCAGATAAGAGGTGAGGTGAGCTAATCATAGACTAAAGACCCAGGTAAACAATGAATGAATCGTTTCTGTTTCTTATAGCATTATAGTTTTGTCTTGTTTGTACTGTGATCAACGTTTGTGTAAGCAGTAGATGTGTTAGGGAGGTAATACGTAACATTTTAATTATATTTTGCTAAAATTAACGAAATGACTCGAAAAAAGATTCGTTCATTTTGCTGCACGAGACTCAAAGGTCCAAGTCGGTAAAATGATCCAAACTTCCCATCACTAGTTTGAAGAGAGGTGTCACGTCAATACATTCTTGGTTTTGTCGTGGCTTTTCTGCCACAATATATTTTTGCTGCAATGCCACCCAGTGGACATAATTACCATTACACACTCTATTCATTGAGGGGTATAAGGACAAACGGCCAAAAATGGGGTTTGGTGAGTTTTAATTAAAGTAATTTGATTGCAAAAAAGGTCAACCATGCGGTTACAATGCACATTAAGGGGTTAAAATAGTCCATTTGACATCAGTGGTTCAACTGTAATTCTGTGAAGGTACGAATACTTTTTGTGTGCAAAGAAAACAAAATAATGACTTTATTCAACAGTTTCTTCTCTTCCGTGTCAGTCTTTGACGTACGTTGACAAAAGTACCATGATGCAGGTGTCTGACGTAAAATGTCCATCTTTCTTAGTTGAAATGTTAAACGGACACAGAAGAGAAGAAATTGTTGAATAAAGTCGTTATTTTTGTTTTCTTTGCACACAAAAAGTTTTCTTGTAGCTTTACAGAAATACAGATGAACCAATGATATCACATGGGCCACGTACACACAGGAAGTTTCAGGAGTGACACATGCATTTGTAACCATCACAACATTTTGCCGTTTTGAGATAAACTATTTTTTTTGGTGTTATAAAACATTTGGGTGTTTTAGTGTTTTTTTGTGCTTGTCCGGGTTTGTTGTTTTTTTTTTTTTATATAAAGATCTGGCAATACTGAGAGTTTACCACAAGGGCTCCTGAGCGCAACTAGCCCTGCACAACTAGACTTCTTTCACTGTTTTCTTGCATCTTACATACAGATGAATACACATTTCTGTTGCACGTTTAAAAACTAATAGTTCAGTTCTGTTCCGTACCCACTTCCGTACACTAAAATTTCTGTGAATGCAGTTGTCACTACCCGTATTTTAGTTAATTATGTGTGTACAGAACACGATTAAGGAGTAAAAGGTGAACTGACAATCAGATTTAGATGCAGTGTGAATGTGGCCATCATTTCATGTCCTTACTACCTTTCTGGGCCTTGAACGTGTCAGTTGTGTTGCTGTCTATGTAGTGTCAGAAAGCTCTCAAGTGTCATCCAAAATACCTAATTTGTGATCCGAAGATGAATGAAGGTCTTACAGGTTTGGAACGACATGAGGGTGAGTAATTAATGACGGAATTTAAATTTATGGGTAAACTATCCTTTATAGATTACATAATCAATTTTGCTTTGGGTGTAGGTGTGATTCTCACTCATCCTCTGAGCTGAGGCTGTGGTTGTCCTCCATGGGAAGAGGAGGAGGGCTGGGTAACATGTCCACCAGCTGCAGAGAGGCAGAGTAGTGCAGGATACGCGGAGAACTCACCGGCTTCACAGGCTCTGATACACCACCTGAGGGAATGTAGACTAGCTTAGAGATCTAACAAATAGATTGTATAATGAGCATACCATTTTAAACAAGAGACACTAATGTTCAAACCTGCAGGGTGCTGACTGAATCTTTGCTGATGGTTACTCTGTGCACTGCAAACTGCCAGTGCTTGTTGATTCACGGGCATTAATGGTGCACTTTTTACCGCATGCAGCTCTGAAAGTAGATAAACACGTGTTAGTGTTGGATGAAGTTAATGTAAATGACTTGCTGAATGAATGAATGTCTCACCACGCTTGTAATTTTTCTCCCAAGATTCCTTCAGAACTCCCATGTTGGGCTGGGTGGGGAGGGCACGTTTCCATGGCAACGCCTGCACTTCCCTCACAACGGCAGTTTTGACGATGGGTTCGGTGATCCGAACGGTCTCAGAGTTATGCAGCTGAGATTTGCTGTGAGGCACTCTGGAACAGCGACCTGGACTGTTAAACGTCTTCAGTCCGTTGCCGGTTAGATCCACATAGAAAGTGCCATAGACGCCACAATTGTCTGGTACAATCGGGACGGCGGACCGCAGGGGGTTGGGGTCCTTCTTAGCCGTAATGGG
Organism: Labeo rohita; assembly: GCF_022985175.1. Classification (NCBI taxonomy): domain Eukaryota; kingdom Metazoa; phylum Chordata; class Actinopteri; order Cypriniformes; family Cyprinidae; genus Labeo; species Labeo rohita. The sequence continues at coordinate 6,445,225 of NC_066878.1, forward strand.
CAGAGCTGTCAGTAGGGAGATAAAAAACAGACTGATTTACATAATGTGCCAAGATGTCAATGGTAATTAGTCTTGATGAGGACTCATGACTTCAGGGGTGACAAGGATTTTTTTGAAGGTTCTTATGAGGACGTATCTGTCACCCAGAGAGATGATGAGAGGAAAAAAGAAAAGTAGATGAGGGTTGGAACTCGAGGGGAGGTTATGACAATGTGTTTTAACTAAAATTGTGACTTACTTGTCCTCCGGAAGCCGGAGTTCTCTTGATTCGGGGTCCAAAGGCCCTGCTTGGGCTCACTGCTGGAATCTGGCCTCCAGCCTCCAGAAATCCACGGAGAGTCTGGTGCAGCCATTCTAGAAAGGAAATTATGAGGATGGCAATTTCATAAATATAGTATTACATAAGATTTGGTAAATTATGATTGTGAGATAAACATTTTAAATTATGACTTACAGGGATCATTCACCCAAACATTTTATTTCTGTCATTAATCACTCACCCTCATGTTGTTCCAAACCTGTAAGACCTTCATTCATCTTTTGAACACAAATTAAGATATTTGTAATAATTTGAGAGCTTTACCTGCATAGACAGCAACAGCAACTACCACGTTCAAGGCCCAGAAAGGTAGTAAGGACATCGTTGAAATAGTCCATGTGACATCAGTGGTTCAACTGACATTTTTATAAAGCTACGAGAATACTTTTAGTGCACAAAGAAAACAAAACAACAACTCATGGGAACATGCGTCAAAGACTCACACAGAAGAGAAGAAATAAAGTCATTATTTTTGTTTTCTTTGCACTCAAAAAGATTCTTGTAGCTTCAGAAGTTAAGGTTAAACCACTGATGTCACATGGTCTGTTTTAATGATGTCCTTACTACCTTTCTGGGTCTTGAACGTATTAGTTGCGTTGCTGTCTATGCAGGGTCAGAAAGCTCTCGGATTTCATCAAAAATATCTTAATTTGTGTTCCGAAGATGAACAAAGGTCTTATGAGTTTCGAATGACATGAGGGTGAGTAATTCATGACAGAATTTTCTTTTTTGGGTGAACTAACCCAGTTGAAATTATGAGATAAAAAGTAAATTGACAAATGAGATATTAAGTCATAACATTAACATGAATATAATGCAGTACTGTGGTATATTTCAAAGTTCAATAGTTTTATCATCACTGTACTATGCCTCTATTACTATTTTTAAATCAATTTTTTTTTTACCTGTGTTTGATGATGAGATCTTCACTGTCCAGTCTATACAAGCCTATAAATGAAAGTGAAAATTAAGATTGTATGATTATGTCTGTATAGAAAAAAGAAAGTAAATCAAGACTTTATTATAGGTTACCTGAGTGTTTGCCCCCCGGCTTGGTGGTTCTAACATGTCTCCTGTACAAAAACAGGGCAGTAATCATCAAAACACACCACAGGAGGGTGCCAACGCTGCCAATGAATACCGGCTCTTTAATCACAGCAAGAAATTGAGACATACTGAGTATGCCTGTCTGATACGGTGTTGCCTCCTGCCTTGACTCTGGGAAAGAGAGAGCAACAGGTAACATATTGAATAGATTCTGCTTTAAATGCTTTAAATTTATTGTTTTATATATTATATGTTTTGTTTATATTGTTTTAAGTTTAGTGTTTTCTTTGTTTACCTATGAGCAGTTTGTATGGGTCACTTTGGACCCCCACTCCTGCCCCATTAACGGCAGCCACCATAACCCAGTAGAGCCTGCCAGGCTGCAGTGTGCTGATCTCAATACTGTGTGTCCCACTGTCCACTGTCCAGTTAAAAGATCTCTGTTCCTCAGACTCCACACACCACACCTGTCAGAAAGAACAGCATAGAAAAATCAAGCAGGCTGCTACATATACTATATCTATCTATCTATCTATCTATCTATCTATCTATCTATCTATCTATCTATCGAGGATATCCCAATAATAGACTGAAGTGGTGACTCAAAGTGTAATGGTGCAGCAGTCTCTGCTAACACAAAGAAAAAAATCAGTGGAAAATGTGCATCAATTTTGTGGTCAGAAACTGAATTGTGGACTAAAAAAATATAGTGACTCTAATTATTCTCTGAAGTGTTGTAGCAGCCAGCCTATCTGAAATGGTTGACTTTTTATGTGATGATCAGACAGTCTAGAAGTGTCTGAGGGTAAAAATAGGCATTATTTAACTGCTTCCAGGCTTCTTTTGATTAAACATGAATTTTAATTAAATAATCTTTTCGAACTAGAAAAAAAACTATCTCTTTTCTCAATATCTACTGGAGAGAAAGCCTCTCAGGGCATTATTAGCATTGTTTCTCAATGAGTGTCTTTACTCTAGTAATACCTGATATCCCTGAATGATTCCATTGTGAGCATCATGAGGTGGAGGCTCCCAGCTGAGGTGCACAGTGTCATTACGGTCAGTGGGCATTGTTATGGACACATCCTGAGGGGGCACGCTGGGGACTGTAAACAAGACACATGGTTACAGTTGGCACATGGTGACAGATTGATTTTAATAGTCCAATGGTTTGGGGATAGTAAAAATTTGATGTTTGTAAAAGAAGTCTCTTATGCTTACCAGGGCTGCATTTATTTGACCAAAAACACAATAAAAACAGTAATATTGTGAATTTTTATTACAAATTCAAATACCCATTTATATTTTAATATAATTTTAAAATGTAATTTATTCCTGTGGTGGCAAAGCTGAATTTTCAGCAGCCATTACTCTATACTACAGTATTCAGTGTTACATGATTCTTCAGAAATCACTCTAATATGGTGATTTGGTGCTCAAGAAACATATTTTTATTATCATTGTTGAAAATAGCTTAACATTACTAGGGGAGAGTGGGTACGGTTGCAATGAGGGGCAGTCGCAACATGGCTTATTTCTTCAAGCAGGAAAAAGCTACAGTGATGATATTCATACTGCACATGCTTTATTGGCCCCTCATCCCTGGAAAAAAATCTGCCACATGTGACCATTCCTTCTATAAAAAATCATTTTCATGGTAAAAAAAAAAAGAAAAAAGTATTTTTTTTTAAGATTTTTATAAAGATTTTTGGTCATAGTGTCCAAGTTGTTTGTGTGACATTGTAAAAACATAACATTTTAATCAGTGTTGTCTGAGCTTCTAATAGGCATAGCTAGCATGTGTTAATGATATTGTGTCAAGCTAATATACCAAGTTTTATCATGGCTATCAGTGTAGGGACACTGTACACATTGTTGCAACTTTTCCAATATGCTGTCCCTTACCACAACATTGATTTAAAAGCGTGCCATAACATTACATAATTGAAATTTTATGGATTAATAATGAACCCCTTTCAATAGTTAGGTATCTCTTGTTTTTTTGTATAAGTGAATAGGTTAAAAATCTACTTGAAAATGAACTTTTGTCATTTTTTTTTTTTTTTTTTTGAGGGAACTCCGGGTATTAAGACTTGTATGGCTTAATAAAACGTAAATTATGTCTCTTGCTGAAATATGTAGTAGAAAACCCATGAAAGATTTACGTTATTTAAAGAAGATGCCTGTGGACGAATAAAACTTCCTAAAGACCCACGTCTTTGTCCTCTCCACTTTAGCCCTGAAGCCTTTGAGGCTTTTAGTAGACCACAGCTACTGCAAGAGCTTACAATGGACGAGACAAGAAATGCTAGATGCCATCCCGGCAGGATATAAACATGCTGGTGCATGTCATGATGCTCCAGCCTTTGAAGGAGTTTTTCAGTGCTTATTTCACAAATATTCACATATTTAAAATTATGTGGATTTTTTAACATAACATAAATCTTTAATGGATATTTCATCAAGAGAGATAATTGACGTTATATTAAACTAAACAGAATTTTTTTAATATGTAAAATTTACTTTATTTCATGAACATTTATTTTGTTTCAAGTAATTTTTATATGTTTCAAGTGTTTATGGTTTTAGTTTTAGTTAACAATAAAACTCTAGTCTGAAGTATTCTGGAGTACCATGCAAATACCATGGTATATAAACATAGTACTACCACAGTACTTTTTTTTTTTTTTTTTTTTTTTTTTCCAAAAGATGCTCTAGATTCTCACCTATCTCTGGCACTCGTAAGTGTCTGGTGTTGCTTTCCCTGCCATAAAGACTGCTGCCGTAGGGTCTGACTTTGAACTCGTACTTGTAGCCTCTCTTCAGAGGCCCCACATGTGTGTGAAGGCTAGGCTGAGGAACCTTTTGAGCTGTCCAGTCTGAGCTGGCCGGCAAGAGAGACCGATACAGCACCTCAAAGCCTTCAAGATAATGAGGCTGTAACATAGACGACTGCAACTACAAACAGAAAGACAACAGAAGAGAAAACAATGATGACATGATGCTAAAATACAATTATTTAAAGTGTGGTGCATGAACTGCATTACCCTCCACATGACTTGAGACATGTTGGAGGCGGTACTCATAACTGTGACGTTCTCCAGGCTCACACGTAAGGCAGACAGCTCCTTGTGTAGGTCTCTTAGTCTTGTGCTTCCTGCGTCTGTAACATAGCCAGACATCACTTATCTCAACATGCTGAGTAGAATACAAATGGGATGTTGAGAAGTAGTTCAAGTGCTGTTATATGACAGATTACATGCATTCTTACCCTCTACAAGAAGCTGTGCGCTGGCCACAGACACCCCAAGCTTATTTTCCACAGTGCAGGTGTACCTGCCCATGTCCAGCGCCGTCACGTAGTGGATTTGCAGACTGTGGTCGGGGTTGATTAAATATCTGGCAAATGCAATTGTGATATATGATTAGGAATGTGGAATGTAAGGAATTACGGGGTCTGGAGGTTATTTCATGTCCTGCAGAAGGGAATATATAACTATACACTGATTCTATATTATTAAAACATGATCTGACCTGCCATTGGGTAGAGGTCCTTTATCTCGGCTCCACTCTACAGAAGGCATGGGGTCTCCATCGGCCTCACAGAAAAACTGTGCAGAGGCTCCAAGCTGCACTGAAACATCCTCTGGTTTACGCAACAACACTGGCTTAGCTAAGGAAGAAGGTCAGATGTATGAGTCTCCATGCTTTATAAAGTTATTCATACTCTTTTAGAGCAAAGATTGAGTCGCACCTAATACAGACAGCCGAGCTGCTCGGCTCTCTCTCACTCCAACTGTGTTTGAGGCTATACAGCTGTAAACTCCAGAGTCATTCTTCTGAGCTGGAGCAATGATCAGTTTACCATTCAGCTCCTATACATGCAGATACACAGAAAAACAGTATAATGTCATCCAGGCACACAAAACACTGTTCAGGGTTCTGAAGCACTAGTTTATCTCTGAGATTCACTTTCTGTGTTATACTGCCCTCTACAGACATACACAGGGAAGAGTTCTCAAAAAAAAGACCTTACAGGAGAAGTTTACTTCCAGAATAAAAAATTTCTGATAATTTACTCACCCTTATGCCATCTAAGATGTTCATGTCTTTCTTTCTTCAGCTGAACAGAAATTAAAGTTTTTGTGGAAAACATTCCAGGAATTTTCTTCATATAATGGACTTAAATGATCCAAATTGCAGTTTCAATGTAGCTTCAAAAGGCTCTACATGATCCCAACCCAGGAATAAGTCTTACACTAGCTTGACCTCACGCGTAGGCAGAAGTACTGACCCACTGTTTACAAAGCGAACGTGCAAAGAAAGTCAAATGCCCTTTACAAAAAAAGGTAAAACAAGGATGTCGGACGATTTTGAAGTTGGAGAAGGAAATTGGGATGGAGATACCTTAATTTTGGAACCGGAATACACATACGAACTAACTATGCGTGACCTTTTCAATGTGATTATGCAATGCATGAAGATGCAAATGTACATCACAGGGCTAGTGCAGGATGAGTATTTGCAGTTAAAATGTATCTAAATTTTTTATTTTATTAAGAAAATGGCCGATCGTTTTGCTAGATTAGACCCTTATTCCTCGGTTGGGATTGTGTAGAGCCTTTTGAAGCTGCATTGAAACTGCAATTTGGACCTTCAACGCATTTGGTCTCATTAAAGTCCACTATGTGGAGAAATCTGGAATGTTTTCCTTAAAAACATTCTAAAGAAAGAAACACAACAACATCGTGGATAACATATACAGCATAGTAAATTATAAAGAAATTTTAATTCTAGAAGTGAACTTCTAATTTAACTGACAAACAAAACCCCAAAAATAAGAACACAATGTCAAATTGGAGTATATTTTGCACTCACAGTGTAATGTTCATTGCTGCTGTTGATTAGGATCCCATCTTTCCTCCAGGTTATGTTGGGCTCAGGATATCCAACAGGTGGGCTGCAGTTCATAACAGCCACCTCGCCAACTACCACCTCCACATCACTGGGCTGTACACGGAACTCTTCTCGCAGAGCTAAAAATCACATATGGTCAGAATAAGTGATTTTTTTTTCATAAAGTCTCTCTCTCACTCCATATGTTTTCTATATTCTATAGTCTCTCTCGATACATATATAATGAGTTCAAAGGTTTGTGGTAAGTAGCACTTTTTTTTTTTTTTAAAGAAATTAATACTTTTATTCGGCAAGGCTGCAGTAAGTTGATCAAAAGTGACAGAAAAGACATTTGTTACAAAAGATTTCTATTTATAATTAAATGCTGCATCTTGGTTTGCACAAAATTAATAATCAGCAGAACTGTTTTTAACATGGGTAATAATAAGGAAATGCTATTTGAGCACAACATCAGCTTATTAGAATGATTTCTGAAGGATTATGTGACACTGAAGACTGCAGTAATGATACTCACAGGTATGATAATCACAGGAATAAAATACATTTTAAAGTATATTACAAAAGAAAGCAGTTATTTTAAGTTGTAAGAATTTTTTACTGTATTTTTCTCAAATAAATGCAGCCTTCATAAGCAAACAAATCTTCAAAAACCTTAAAAAAGGTAACACTACAATAAGGTTCATTAGTTAACATTACTTAACTACTTTAGTTAACATTAACTAAGAATGAACAGTACTTCTACAGCATTTATTAATCTTAGTTACTGTTAACTGCATCATTTACTAATGCATTATTTAGAAAGAAAGTTGCATTTGTTAACATTAATGCACTGTGAACTAACATGAACAAACAATGACTGACTGTTTTTTTATAAACTAACATCAAAGGAGAAGTCCACTTCCAGAACAACAATTTACAAATAATTTACTCACCCCCATGTCATCCAAGATGTTTATGTCTTTCTTTCTTCAGTCGTAAAGAAATTATGTTTTTTTGAGGAAAACATTTGAGCATTTTTGTCCATATAATGGACTGGTATGGTGCCCTGATTTTGAAATTCCAGAATGCAGTTTAAATGCGACTTCAAACCATCCCAAATTCGGTTGTAAACGATTCCAGCCGAGAAAGAAGGATCATATCTAGCATAATGATCGGTTATTTTAATAAAAATAATACAATTTATATAGTTTTTAATGTGAAATGCTCATGTTGTCTTACTCTGCCTGAACTGTTTTTGTTCCGGTTCATGACAGTTAGGGTATGTCGAAAATTCCCATCTCATGTTCTCCTTCGAATTTGAATTGTATTTTTTTAATGAAATTAACCGATCATTTCGCTAGATAAGACCCTTCTTCCTCGGCTGGGATCATTTACAACCGCATTTGGGATCATTTGAAGCCGCATTTAAACTGCAGGGCACCATACCAGTCCATTATATGGAGAAAAATGCAGAAATGTTTTCCTCAAAAAAACATAATTTCTTTACGACTGAAGAAAGAAAGACATGAACATCTTTGATGACAAGGGGGTGAGTACATTATATGTGAATCTTTGTTTTGGAAGTGGACTTCTCCTTTAACAAAGATTAATAATAGTATAATAAATGCATTGTTCATTGTCCGTCAATCATGTTAGTTAATACATTAACTAATATTAACAAATGACACCTTATTGTAAAGTGTTACCAAAAATTTTTACCTACCCCTATTTTGAAAGTAGGTTAAATGCTAATGGTGAGCTGCTGAAAAAAATTGAATGAAAATGCTAACAATCAGTTTCTACATTTCAGAGAACAAACCCTTTTGCTTTAGTAATCAAGGCCTATTGTCAGCTCTCTTGACGTAGCTTGTTGGTGTCTCAAATTATCTAGCAGTAAATCGGTGTGAACAAAACGCAAATTCATTGTGTGCAACAATTGATTTAATGTTGCAATCTGGTCCTGCTCCAATCCAGTGGAATGCAGAGTAAACAAGCCAGCTGAGGAATCTGTTTGGGCTATAAACACAGCATGCTGTCAGAGCTCAATTAGTGCTTTGTTTGTTTCGGGCAGGAAGGCAAACTTTGACATCTGATCTCCAGTAATTTCATGAACCATCTTAATAAGCTTCCTCACCCTCTTGTTCCTTCAGATGGGTCACTTATTGTTATCAAGATCTGTCGGTCTCAAACAGGTGAGTTTACATGAGAACTGACCATCAAGTGTTTTGGATTGTTATTGACATTAATTGTATGGAAAATGTTATTCAAAGTATGTTATGTTTTTATGATCCACAGAAGAAAGTAAATCATCCAGGTTGTGAACAACTGTCTATTGGTGTTTGATATTAGAAAACATCACACTTTGTCATGATTCAAACCTGCTATATGAAGAGAGGCATTTCTGCTAGTCGCCACCCCAGCGCTGTTTCGAGCCACGCAGGCGTACACTGCTTCATGGGACTGACTCTTTCGGCCAGGGACGACGCTGAAGAAGAACAAACTTCCTTCTGGTAAAACGATAGGCTGTGAATGCGCATCCATCTTGTCCGTGTCAAGAGGTTGGCCATTTCTGAGCCACTGGATAGTGGGCTCAGGATTTCCCTCCGCCCTGCAGGACAGCGTGGCCGGACTTCCCACCCGGACCACCACATCAGAAGGATGGTGGACGATACGAGGCAGGCTGCTCTCTGAAACGGTCCTGGAACCTGAAGAACCAAAAGGAGAGAATCAAACAACCGTGACTTCCACTAAACAAATTCCAATCCTGAGAGATCATTGAATTCTTGTTTAGAATGGCTAGATGACCCTGCGATGAGCAAGGGAAACACATTTCCTGTACAGAACGGAAACGGAGTCAGAGTGGGGGGCTGTTTTTCCCACTATGAGAGGAACAAAAGCTCAGCACTCACAAACAAAGTCATAGACTAACAGGACATCCGTCACCTGTGCACCAAGTGCAGGAATGGCCCTGCTTACAATGTCCTACAATGTCTCTTTGTACTCTCACGCCAAAACATGCCAATCACATGTGCATGAGAGGGTGTCCTTGAAACAAAAAAAGCATTTGGTTTGGTCATACAACAACTCCTTGTTGTCTATCGGATTTGGGGCCCTTTAATTTAAAACATAATTGATGTTGTTAAACATAGACTGAAATAAGCTACATCTTTTCCTGATGCATTAAAAAGGAGGTAATCCAGGGTGAAGTGCACAATAGAGAATCTCAGCGCTACATTCTTGGCAAAAATGTGTTCTACTATTAAAAGTTTCTATTGTCTCTGATGGAGCAGTTTCCTGAAAGAGAGGAAATCAAGAGTCTCACAGTCCTGCTATGTCATTTTTACTGTAGAGGAATTTGGGGGAAATGCTGGAAGTTTCCACAATATATTGTGACATTCCACATGGTGTTTTGAGAGACTTCGAAATAATAAATAATAAAACATAAGTTTTGTGCATAAAGATGGATTCAATAGATTATAAACAGGCTTAATGTCAGTCTATAAGGGCTTCTGGAAACAGCTAGAAAGCTTGTAAATAAAACATTAAACTTATTATCTTATACATATAACGTGACAAAAGTAAAGAATTATAGACTGAAATGTTAACTTTCATAAGATGACTGGGGTTAAAGGTAAACTAACATTTCATGTGCTGTTTGTGTAATCAACATTTTTAATCCATTTATTCTTATGGAAACGCAAAGAACATTAACATATTTCGTCAAAAAATAAATACATTTAAATATGCACTATTATTATTAACATTGTCGTCTTAATAATAATACCGAAATAAATGAATCCAATGTCTAATTAAGTTATTGTTTTAAAACGAGTAGCCTAAATAAAACTAATCGTTGCTAGATATTATTGTTCTTTTATACCAAAATTACATGTATCCGTGTCTGTCGCAAACAACAAGCAAACAAAAATAGCGTTTACCTCTAAAAAATTACCTTTAGAACCGTTAGAAATATAATTGTATAGACAAATAACTTTTTTTTTTGTTGTTAAATTAAATAAATATTCTATCTGAATTAAAGGATTTCTTTAACTCTTACTTGGCGACAGTGACACGCTGAAACAAAATAGTTAGATAGACTTTACTTTGTGCTTACCTTCAATATTATAAATAATCCCAAAAACCCAACAGAGCTTGATAAATTGTCTCGTCATTTTACGCGTCACGTTGAATTTAACCAACTAAGATAAACAACGCATCGCTGTTCTGTCAGACTCTCCGCGTTACAATTCCGCTACGAAAACGAATAGTTTTACAGGTTATGTAACGGAATGGCATTTCAGTTGAGCTCTACAGGTTTCACAGTCATGTCTCTGTCGTTTCAGTCAGTATGAGTGTTGAACAGAGCGCCATCCGGATCGAGACCCGCCCCGGTGACTGGAGCAGCAGCAGGAGCTGATGACATGATGACTGGAGTGGATTTACACCTCCGATGACTGACGAGCCAGCGCTAACTAATGACTAGAACAATTGGTGAGGTAAACTACACACGTGTGACTTAAAGTTTCCTGAAGTCGGGCATTTGCCCTCTGTTTTTGTTTTGGTTTGTATTCAAGACGACAAAGTTTAAACAATGGGACATATTTTGGGCCAAATTGTGTTTGTTACACTAACACATACTGTAGGGACAACCGAGGAGTGTTTAAGTCATTTTTTATATATATATCACATTCACTTTTTTGTAGTGACAATTTCTAGGCAACGTTTTTTGTGGTATGATAGTGATTTCGCCAGTAGTTGAGTAGTTTAATGTGTTTTCTAAAGACCTCTATCAAATGTGTGTGATGACAACATACAGAAACAGGAAAGCATTAGACCTCACAGCCAAGAAAAACTTCCTTTCTAAACTACACAAGCTGCACAACTTGCTTAATATATAATGCAAACTGATGCATCATACCAGCCATTAAAAATCAGCGTGAAATATCCCACATAAATCAGAAAAGTTGTTAAACTTATAAGAAGAGAACAGTCACATGAACAAGTACTGCCAATTAATTATTTTTTTTAAATCACAAACTTGTGCTGTAGATTCATACATTTCTTAAATAATACAACCAAAAGATCAGAAAAAATTAAGAGCAAACAAAACGTGAAAGTTAAGCACAGCTGTTACTGTAGAGTTGAAACAACACTGAGGAGCAACGCTTGCTAATTCCAATTACTATTAAGTCTGTGTAAATACGGTCGCTAAGGGGGTGAGATGGAGAGAGGAGAAAACAGAAAGCGAAAAGAAAAGCAGAGGAGAGAAAAGCAGAGGCGGCGGCAGTTCATTTTCTCGAAAGGCACATATAAATAAAGTGCTGTTTAGAGAACTGTTCATTGTGTGGCCTAAAAGAGCAGGCCACACTGATGGACACGTATATTGATCCAGAGAGCAGTGCCTTGATGGCCTGTGGATCACCAGCTTTCAGCAACTAACAAAAGATGTTGAGGGACTATGGGGCTGCATACCACAACACAGAATTAAAGCTGCGCCGCAAAAGAACTCCAGGCTGATTTAGCACCCAGAGTAACTTTTCAGCACGTTTTACCCATAAATAAGTCTCTTTGAATTTCTTAACAATGTCTTGAGTTTGAGCATAACATTATTTATATAGAAAAACTGACAAAAGTAAGGAATAAAGCATAAGCAACAAGTGGTCAAGAAATTTGTTAGAAATAAAACTTTTTATGGTACACTGCTCAAACACAAAATGAAATATGAATATGTTATAATATAAAAACATACAATATTACAAATAAATAAAACATAGAATAAATAATTAAACACCTATACCAAGAACAGCAAAAGAATAGGAAATTGGTTCAACAGCAGCCTTTTCCCTGCCAGTTATTAATTTCCATAAAACTTACAAAAAGGTCAAATATATCAAAAACTACACCACCGAATGTTTTTTTAAACGGTAAAACCTCAATAGTCATGCACACGTAATGTGCTTTGATTCCGTCACACTTACTTAATAAATTCTTCACGTGTAAATTAAATCAAGAGTGTCCACAAGTGAAAATCATGAAGTGAAAAAGACTTTATCAAGTTATCACTGTCTTTCTGATTTCATGCTTTGGACCCCATGCTGATACGCCTGAAATCAGCTGCCGAAGCCATTAGGTTAATAATAAAATCGTTATTGGGTCCTGGATAAAAAAAATAAGAAAAATGTTTTTATGTTATTTTCCCTCCAAATTTATAGATTTAGAATTAATTCAAATGCTTATTGTTTACTAAAATTTTAACTAAAGGTAATTTCACATCACTAAGTTTCTTAACAGTGCTATATTCCCTAAAAAATCCGTTAGTTTTACCTTTCCTGCGATGGGCCCTGTCCCTGTGTGATGGCCGCTGGTGCATCAGGCGATGGCGAAGGTGCCCTTTCCCCTCTGACCTCTCTGATCTCTGTGCCACCTGCTTCTCCTCAGGTGGGCATGCGCACTGGCATCGGCACTGGCGCGCCGCCTCGGTCCAGGTACACAGCCATGCCACCCACAGCAGCCATGCTGACACCTGCATCTTCAGCGTAAAGCTCCTCTCCTCTGGCTCTGCACCCTCCACTACACCATCCCAAATGCGGTTAAGAGCGATCCACCCTTCTCCCCACAGTCCTTGTGGTGCTAAATTATCGGGAGATTGTTATAAAGAATGTTTTTTCTTTATATTCCACAAATGCTTTGTATTTACTTTCCCTCCCTCTTTTATTTAGCGCTCCCTCCGCTCTCTCCCTCCTCTTTCTCGCCTCGCTTTTCTCTTTTGGGAAAGAAGTTGGCGGAAACAATGATTGAAAAACAAGTTTCAGGCCCCATGCTGGGAGCGCGGGAGAGGAGGAGAGGGACGGGGACTGTCTCCTCCAACAACATCTGTGTCATTCGTTCTGCACGTCCCAAAGACGGAAAACAAGGCCCGGGAGTGAACGGGGAGGGGACGGAAGGGGATCTCCCATACCGAAAGGGATCAGTTCCATTAATCAAGTGTCTGCTAGTCGACTGATCAAATCCTTCAGAATGACAAACTCTCCACTCTTTAAAACATCAAACGGTTGAAAACGCACTGCCTGACTGCTATTGGCCCGTACCACAAAAGGAGAAGTAGACACCCTTCATTTCTGCATCAAGCTACTCTCTCAAAAGCATGAGAGAGGGAGTGTTTTCAAACAAAACTGACCCTCTCCAATGGCTTTGGCTGCTTGTCGGCCATGAAAGGGACGGCTTTTGTCTGGGGGGGGATTCGCACTTTCTCAACACAATTTCTATTTTACGCAGAGAGGAGAGGTGAGCGAACCGAATCGCTTATGCGACTGGAACGTTCTCATTTGTCGAAGTGAAGACGTTTCGCTCGAACTGGAGATCATTTCGATTTTCACACTTAAACATTTCAATTATCAGACAACAGAAACCTAGTTGAATTTGATTACTGAGCAGCAAAGAGGATGAGGAAAGACACGGGCCTTTTCTTTCTCTTTCTTCTTTTTTGGTTCACATACGGTCAAAGATTTTTCACTGTTCACGAGGCAAAAAGCAAAAAGGGAGAAATTTGTACCTTTCTGCGTGCACAGTATGTGTCCCACTCATCACAGAGGTTGAATCAAATGGGACAGAGAAAGCAATTTGTCTCATGCAGTCTGGTCTTGTGTTCCACTCACCAGTCCTGCTGCTTCAGCACAGAAGAACAGAAGAAACATGCTGAGTTAACAGACCTGACCTGATCGGGGTTTCATTCTACAAACCTCCCAATTCATTTAAGACTGTAAGCCACAGGCAGAGATGTGGGCGATAGAAATATTACCTCAGATGTGGAATAGCATTGTTTTTACACAAATACACAGTGTGAACCCGTTTCTGCGGAAATTGTATCTTCAGTCTCTCAGAAAGTTATCAAAAAAGTGGTTCGGACAACTCATGCTCTCTGTTTAAGATATTCTGATGACATACAATAGATATGTGTGGAACAGTCCAAAATCTAAGTCGTCATTGACTCTCCCAGCAAGTTGGTTTAACCAGATCATTGCATCAGTTTAATTTGTGAATGAATCATTCAGACCAGTTTTGTGAATCAAAACTGGTCAGTCAATTCATTTCATCTGGATGATATCTATTTGTAAATATTGGAATGATTAATTTACTAATAAGACATTACTAATCTCATAAATGTGCCAATTTTTAGTTTTTTTTTTGTTTGTTTTTTAGGTTTTAGTTAATGATAGTTTTATGCTACTTTTATGATGCTTTTTTTGTCATTTTGGGGATTGACAGCCCCATTCACTTTTATTATATTGTAAAGATTGGCCAGAATATTCATAAAAACTCACCTTTTTGTGTTCTACATAAGAAAAAAAAATGCCTAAAAGTAAGCATAAAACATATTTACTAGGGCTGGGTTTTAACACAAATTTGACGATTCGATTCGATTCGATTCGGCTTTACAAGCTTGTGATTCAATTCCGCTTTAGATTCGATTAGATTCAAAATAGATTATTTTGTATATAAAAGGTACAGTACATGACAGATTTTCTCTGTGAAAACTAATGCTGTGAAATATACACGATTCGTTTGATACTGCATTACTGTAATGTTGAGGGCTAAAATTGAAATACTAAACTGAACTAAAAGTTAACCTTAAATTTAAATGACAATTGTATTTCTACTCCATAACCTTTGCCTTTTTTTGTAAAGGGCGTTTGATCTTCTTTGCATGTTCACTTTGTAAACACTGGGTCGGTACTTCTGCGGCGATATAGAATGATTTTGAAGTTAAAGGAGAAAATGAGATGGGAGTTTTTCGACCTACCCTAACTGTCTTGAACCGGGAATACACAAGTTATGCAGAGCTAGACAAGACAAGCATTTGAGGTTAAAAAGTATATAAATTGTCAATTTTTTTAGAAAACAACCAATCATTTTGCTAGATAAGGCCCTTATTCCTTGGCTGGGATCATTTAGAGCCCTTTGAAACATTGCATTTAAACCGCATTTTGGAAGTTCAAACTCGGGGGGCACCATAGTAGTCCACTATATGGAGAGAAATCCTGAAAAAAAAAACATAATTTATTTACGAATGAAGAAAGAAAGAAATGAACATCTTGGATGACAAGGGGGTGAGTACATTATCTGTAAATTTTTGTTCTGGAAGTGTACTTCTCCTTTAAACAGCACCAGAACAGTATTTATTCTTTGAATATTGTAATAAAATGGACAGATTTTAAATCTGAGACTTTGTTTATATTAAAAATAAAAAAATCACAAAGCTTATTGCGATTTATTGAATGGGAGGCATGCTACAATATTCCATTCAGAAAACAGGCTAGAATAATCAGTTCTTGGGATTTAAGAATCAATTTTGTTTCGTAAAAATGTCAATCGATTAAAATCGAGAAATCAATATTTTTTACCCAGCCCCATTTTTTCCCTCTTTGACTTCACATAAAAGTCAATTCAGCTGCTTCTGAGAAGCGAGCAATGTATTATATGTGGGACAAGTTCCTAAAAAATTACTATTTTATAAGTACTATTTTAGATTTCACTGACCACCCATATTGCAAGCCATGACCTTGAGTTTCAAACACTAGTCACTTATTCGTTCAATTCTCTCTTTTCACTGTACCCCCTGCCAGGTAGCAGGTCATGTGGAGCGACCCTGGTGAGGACCCAAAAATGGCCACGCTTCAGCCCTCCATGGGGTGTCAGGGTGGACCTGCAAAGGGCTATTCCAGCTCATGCTGACCCTTAAACTGTGCCTTAATCTTCAGCTCAGGAGGATGGAGACCACACTAATCTTCCTAAAGCAAGGGCAAGAGAGAGACAGAAAGGGAAAAAAAGTAGGTAGAAAAAACTCTTATGCCATCATAAAGATAGTGGATATGTAGGGAATGATAATACTTAAATGAAATACTTCATTAGAGGAAAAGAAAACAAAAATGCATTACCTTGTTCTGTTGTTGAATGAATGCAGTGTTTCCAAAAAAAAATTTAAAAAATTGAATTAACTAAAATAAAAAAAAAGTCAGGAAAATGTTAGCTGCTGTTATTTACAACAAATATTTCCCTCTTTAAATAAAATATAGATAAAATTCAAATAAAAATAATAAAATTGTTGTTGTGCGAATTTTTCCATCAAATAGGTCCATCGGAATGCAATGTTTCAAATCAAAAACTTGTTTTCTGCCAATATTCCCAACAAATATTTGCTCTTGGTGTCAATAAAATTTAAAGTAGTTATTGAAATGTTATTGGGTGAATTTTTCCCCTGGTGTGAAAAAGTCCATCAGATTTCAGTGTTTCAAATCAAAAACTTGTTTGCTGCCAATATTCCAACAAATATTTGCACTTGGAGTCGATAAAATTTAAACTAACATTAAATAATTTTAAAATATAAAACATTACCAATATACTAATATTAATAATAATATTCAAATTTCTTTATCTTTCAACTGGAAAATGTCTTTATTTTTCACCCCCACTGCAATTAAACTAATATTTTAGTTCACTGTAAAATCTCCAAAAGTTATTTAATTTTGTTTGACTTCCAGTTTAGCACCCACATTTGACCTCACTTGACCCCACATCTATAACCGACCTGGGACATTTTGCATCCGACAGCGACCAGCAGGAATTCTTTTGATGCTTGCACCATTATTTTTCAGAATACTTTACAGATGGAACAATTGATACGACTAACACTTATCCAACACCGATTAGATTAAAAATTCTCAGGGATGGAGATGGGGGTGTGAGGGTTGAAGGGTGGGCATGCAGAGCTCAGAGCTGGAGAATAGAAGGCCAGGGGTGTGAGGGCAAAAGTTCTGCTTGAGTGGATCACAAAGCAGGATCTAGCGTTCACCCCGTTCCCCTCCTCATCCCTCCCCCTCTCCCGCGAGCCTCGGCAGCACCCACACCCATATCCTGGGTCGCGCTTACACCTCTCCGGCTCTGCATCCCCCTTTTGCTTTCTTTCTCTCTCTCTCTCGTTCTTACTCTCTTTGTATGTCCAGCTGGCTGCCCTACAAAGCCTCCAGCTCAGACTCCCAATGAGCCTTGCTCCCTCCGACGCTTTGTTCTGCCGTTTTTCCCACTCCCTGGAGAGAGAGTCACTACCAGCACGGACAACGAGAAGGAATAAGGGAAAATGACAGTGAGAAGGAGAGGAAAAATGGAAAGGAAATGAAAATAAGTCAAGTGTCTTTGCAGTCAACGATTACAAAGCAGAATTGCAAATGTAACTGCATTTCTTAGCCACCTGCAGCACCAACTTCCTCTCCGCCGATGACTCTGAGCTTCCTTGTTTCTATTGTCCTTACCTCATATGATAACTAAAACATTGATTATTGTGATTTTCTTTTGGAAACCTTCCATAAACATATTGGTTTTGGAAGAGTTCCTAAAACGGTGGCTTTTATAATCATTCCTTTTCTGAAAAATCCTTTTCTCAAGGTCACTGTCTTTTGTGTTTTATTATATCGCACACATAGACGTCGTTCAATTTGTCTGTGATCCTTTGGTTTGATTACACAACCCATTTCATGTACCAGTCCATCCGTCCGGTACCCCGTTTCTCAAGCTCTGGTAGATCTTCACCGATCAGCAAGCAGAAAGGCCTCAGTGTTGCGATGTGGGCCGGAACTAATAGGATTGGATTTGATTCATTAGATTCTCTTTCATCGCACTGGTTGGAATTTCACTGCACGTCCCGTCGGACTCCCCAGTTTTAAATAAGGATCGCACGAAGACCTGAGGGGTGAGAGCTAGCGCAACTGAGACATGGCCTCGCCTCGCTTCTTGCTCACATTCCCACAAGCTCTCTGTGTAAGAACCTCCGGATATTTGAGTATTTGGGATGAGTCCCAGGATATTCCAAGTTTTTCTGCATGACCACAAACTCACTTGGCTGCTTTGTAATGGACAAACGTGTAGATTCTACTTTGGACTATTATTGTCATGTTGGATTTGTCACACACGTTTTGATGAGTTTTTAGCAGGTGAATCTGCAGCTAACATTTTTATATCCAATTTGGAGCTTGTTAGTTATTGTCTTCATGCTGTAAGGATCACAGCAACCACGTACAACACGCTTGTGAAAATAATAAGCAATAACGACCTCCATCTTCCCCTGTGAAGTTTGCCTCCAAGAAAGATTTATGAAAATGAAAGTAAACGTCTGAGGCAACAAAGGGCCCACACAGAGTATTCGCCTTGTTAAGAACAAAATAATCAACTTGCGCAGCTTGAAGCTTTGTTGGACCGCCCAACTTTGCTCCCTGCGTCTTTGTGGTATTGTGCGGAGAGTGAGACAGTGTCTTAAAGAATGCTTCCATAAGGCCAAAATTAGCATGTCAATATGGGACCAAGAAAATGAAATTTGTCTGGTTGTAGCTGTGAATGAGCGAAATTTGAGTTTGTGGATAACCAATTAATGGACTGGGGTATTAGAAAGTGATTTCATGCAGCAAAGGCACCAAAAATATGCAGTGATTATGACTGAAGTGCCTTCTGCAGTGTAAAATTGATGGTGTTGTGATGCAGTTAGACAAGGTCAATTATATTTCTAAATCATTACCCCATTCTTGGTCATTTATATGAAAAATTGAATTAATATTATTAAAAAAATATATTAAATTGTAATTAAATAAAGATTCATCTTTGATTGTTGAAGAAGAAGCTGTGTTTAATCCAGGAGCAAAAATAATTGAACTCTATCGCAAAAGCACGGACAAGTGCACAAGACAGTTTGAGTGCGCACATGTAATATCTATGAAAGAGAAGAGGCAAATCATATAAGAGCACTCTATATTAGAGAGTTTGCACATATTACATTCTTAGAAATTTTCAAAAAAGCGGCTTTGCTATGATGCCAAAGAAGAACAATTTTCAGTTCCCTAAAGAACCTTTCAATAGCTGCATTTTTCTTACCCTTCAAATTGCGGAAATTGAAAATACGCTTAATGGAAACACATTATTTCACAAAAATTCCAATATATCACAAAACATTTTTTATGCTCGCCTGATATGTTTTTTCAGGTAATTCAAAAAAGGAATATTTCGCACAACAGCAATGAAAATGTTTTTTTCCTCACATTTACAGATCACATGACATATGTAAAAAAGCGCATTATGGCTCTAACACGGCCACCAGAGCTGATCGCTGCCACTCTAGTCAATGCTTGTGTTTATAACAGCCGCGCTGCAAACGTTTCTGATGTGGTTCTCCGTGCTGATTTTTAAAGGTACATGCATACATCTCCTTCAATGAAATATAGCCAAAATCTCTCAAAAATCCACCAAAATCTGTTGCCATGACTTATCGCGAGCGGAAAAAATTACGTTTTAGTCGCATAACTTTGGTTAATGGTAATGGCGTCATTTTGCTAGACTTTTTTTAAATCGACATTATAAAATATCGCCAAAGTTTTGTGCAAATCTGTAATGGAAACCCGCCTAGTGAACATTTCTTAAATAAACCTTTTTCTTTGTAGTGTGAAGAAAATTTTAATAAGCTAAAGAGCCTTTGTGTAATAGAAAAGTTCAATGAATGTTAGGTTCTTCATGAACCATAAATGCCAATAAAGAACATTTATTTTTAAGAATGTACATTACAATAATGTGCTCTTGACATTTGGCAGTATTAAATGGGATTTTCCATTTTATCATCCACCAGATGAAAATGTACATCTAATCACTTTGAAAAGTAAAACAGCACCTCTCCTCAATGAGCCACACAATTTTAGATGATGGGTGAGTTGCGGGTCAAAGTTTATAAGTTAAAGTGATAGTTCACCCAAAAATGAAAAGTCTGTCATTAATTACTCACCCTCATGACATCCAAACCTGTAAGACTTTGTTCACAAATTAAGATATTTTTGATGAAATACGAGAGCTTTCTGACCCTCCATAGGCAACAAGAGTCCTACTGTGTTCAAGGCACAGAAACATAGTATGGGAGTTGTTAAAATAGTCGATCTGACATCAGTGGTTCAACTGTAATTTTATGAAGCTAAGAGAATGCTTTGTGCACAAAGAAAAGAAAAATAACGACTTTATTCAATGATTTCTATTTCTCAATGCACTGTGGTACTCTCGATAATGGTGGCAGATTGTCCTGGGAGAGAAAAAAATCATTGTTATTTTTGTTTTCTATGTGCACAAAATGTATTCTCATAGTTTCATAAAATTATGGTTGAACCACTGATGTCATATGGACTATTTTCACGACGTACTTACAAGGACCCTTGTTATCTGTGGAGGGTCAGATAGCTCATGAACTTCATCAAAAATATCTTAATTTGTGTTCCGAAGATGAACTAAGGTCTTATCGGTTTGGAACAAAATTTTCATTTTTGGGTGAACTATCCCTTTAAGGTTGAAAAAACCTTAACTATTAAACTTAAAGTTTAATAGTTAAGGTTTTAAAAAAATCCTATCTACAAATATAAGCAATAGTAAGAGTGTTGCTTATGATGTTGGATTGGAGAATTAATCTTTTGTTTTGCTTCAGATCATTTCATTGAATGATTTGATCAAGTTGTCACCCATGAATGAGACTGAACTAGTGACTGAGTTTGAGTCATTAAATTAAAGGGATAGTTCACCCAAAAATGAAATTTCTGTCATTAATTACTCGCCCTTGTCATTCCAGACCTGTGCAGTAAGTCCTTGGTTCATCTTCAGAACACAAATTAATGTTTTTTATGATATCCAAGAGCTTTCTGACCCTGAACAGACAGCAATGCAAATACCACGTTTAAAGCCTAGAAAATTAGTAAAGACATCATTAAAATAGTCCATGTGCCATCAGTGGTTTAACCTTACTTTTATGAAGCTACAAAAATACTTTTTGTGCACAAAGAAAACAAAAATAACATCTTTATTCAACAATTTCTTCTGTCTCAGTCTTCGACGCATCTTCACAAGGCGCAGCGCATCTGGGGTCTACGTCAGAACACTGGCTCTGAAGGTCTTACAGAATTGGAACGACGTGAAGGTGAGTAATGACTTTTAATTTTTGGGTGAACCTTTAAAAATCTGAAGGAATCGTTCATGAATCAGACTGATCTGGTTTATTTTTTCTTACCCATTGACTAAACCCATTCCTTAGCAAACACCACTAATTAAAGAAAAGAACAAACTAAAATTTTGCCATAAACCAAAAATGTATTTATTATTTTCAACAGTAAAAATACACTACATTTAAAATGACAAAAATGCAAAACAGACAAAAATTCTCTTAATTGTCCAATTATATATTTGACATGCAAAATGTACAAAACTTTACTCAACCACACCCCTCTGAAACGTTGGCACTGCACATGCTTGCACGCAGCCCCCTCTGTGCCGTGCTCTCAGAGAGATGTGGACGTCTCTGATTTGGCCAGCAAGACAAAAGCCCTGGAACCTTCTGCTGTCCTCTCATCTCAAGCGGGGCTCGTTGATCGACGGCGCTGCCAGGTTGGCTGCCCCGCTTTGGGATATCTGTAGGAGTTTGGCACATGAAGCCTCGTGGTCTAGTGTGTTCTCAGGGGCTTGGCATACACGGGCTCCAGGAAATGTAAGGGCAGCAACATGAACAGGGCTGCCAAGAGCACCACGCTCACCAAGGACAGAAGCACGTAGCGGCCGATGAAGAACATATCCACTATCTGAAAAACATCACAGGCTTACGGCGTGAATTATTTAACATATTATACAGTTACTGGAAAGTAATTAAAGCCAAGAGGGCTTTGATGTTTCCATTAATATTTTTAATTAACAAGAAATCCATTCAGTATGTTACACTTTTCTCCACTAGAGGTCAGCAGGGTTCTTTTAAGAAATTTAACTGGAACCTGAGACACCTCACTAGACCAGGCACTAATAAAGTGTGTGTGTGTGTGTGTGTGTGTATACACATACATACATAAAACTAAAAAACAAAAACATATAGAATACATTTATGTAGCAGGATATTTATTTTAGCATACTAAAATCAAATTTCTTTCGTCCCATTATTTCTTTCTCTGCTGTCTGTTTTTCCTCCATGAATTAGAGCCGAACAGGGTGATAGTGTTGAATACTAACAACACCCTATATCCCTACAGACCTGAACTAGAGTATGAGGCCTAAATCATGGGAGAGGCCACAACCTACATTAAACTACAGACAGAGCGATGTCTTTGTGTGTGTCTGTGCATGTGTATGTGGGAGGGGGCTCTGTCTCAGGCGAATGCAGTGTTCTCTCGTTTAACGCATCTCACTTTCTAATTTGCCAATTAGCCGGCTAGCGAAGCACAGAGCAGAGGCCATGTTTTATTAATGTGGCATCGAATGTGCGGCAGTGAGCTCCTGTTTGGGGCCGGCCTAATTGGCACTGTGATATTATTCCTTTGTACAACAGCGAGGGGTTACCCATTTCTCATACAATACGCTGTCACCTATCAAGAAAAAAAAATGTTATCTGGTCATACCCGCTGCAAGCAAATCAGCAACGGGTGTAACATGGATTTGGTGCTATGCACAAATGAGAGTCTATTGCATAAAGTACTGTACTACATGCATGCTTATAGTAATGAGAGACTGGAGTTTTGTCCCTGCGATTTATCTTTCTGTTGTAATATTAATTCCTAAATTGATTAAAGCTAACTTTAATTCACATGGTGTGAACTTCTAAAAGGTGTTTTTGACATCAAAAATTGCACGTCTTCCTAACACCTCTTGTTGATAACAAAAATTTGAGTTGTAAATCTGAGAACATCTGCTGCAAGATATTACAAGAACTACAATATGCAACTTGTGAGATCTCAAGTGTATGCATCAAACCGAGTACAGTGGGTAATCTAATAATTTTAGGTCGAAGACAAGGCAACAATTGATTCAGTCAACATGTTTTTGTTGTGTTATTGAAAAATGAAAGGTAAATGGTCGGGGTTTTGTTTGTGCAGACAAGAGGGTGAGTTGGCAGCTCAGAGCGCTGGTTTTGGCAAAGGCAGAGTTTGGGAAAAAGCTGTTGTGTTTGTGCTCGTCTGCTGTTGAGGAGAGATAAACCAGCACATGTCTTTGTCAAATATAACACACACAGAGCTGTACAGTGCACCTAACTCTCTATTCAAGTATGAATATCTGAATTCAATGTGAACCAATTATCAAATCACTTGTACATTAAATTTATATATCAAGGGCGTTTCCTCTGAGGAGGCAAGGGAGGGCAGCGCCTTCTCAAAATATTGGATGAGAGAAAAAAAAGTCCAAAAATAAAACAACTTACAAAATATAACATTAAAAAGTGTATAAATCACTGGTTTTTCTTAAGAAACATTGTCCGACAGCAACACCAGCATGTAAAGTTACAGAAGGAGTCCGTATCTCTCTCGCCTCCCCTGAGCCTATTGAGTTTTAACAGACTCACCAAAGTGTGCGGTGGGTTTGGTGGGGGGTAATTGAGAATGAATGGGGGGAAGTCACGTGAGAGGAGGCAATGCCTCCACCAAAATATGACCGGTTATGTTCAGCTGTGATTAGTTTATGCGATAAATCCCACCTCGTGTTTGTGCGCATCTCGCGTTCGCAAAGTTCGAGAGTGTTTTCACAACGCATCATCAATCAGCCATATTGGCGGCACTGAACATAAACAATGGCACTGAACCGAACAAAACTTACATATTTTGCTGATTAATGCTGCTGAAAATGGTGAGTTATTGTCATGTTTTGGGCTGTACTAATTGGTCGGACCGGGAAAAACATTTGGAGTGCTATAGACTGTCAAAAGTTATGACAAATAAAGGAGAAGAGTGCAAAAAACTATCTGAGGAACAAAAGCATTTATGGTTTGCCAAACTGAAACAGGATTTCCAGGGCAAGAATCTGTACAACATTTGTGTTTGTTCTGATCATTTCCAGTCAGGTAGGTGAAATTTTAGGCTAATATTTTAATTAATACTGCTAGTACGTATTTTTACCACCTATTAAGTTTAGTTTGTCAAAATATTGTGCCCTTTCCTGCTTACTAAGTTCTTCTCTATATGATTTAGCAGCTTCTACACGTTTTTTCCGTGGTTTAGACAGCATAAATTAGCAAAACAATATATTCAGTAGTACAGTGGTTCTCAAAGTGTGGTACTTAGGCTCCCTCTAGTGGTACATAGAGGAAACACTCAATTAAATATAAATTAATGTTAAAACAATACAATTTAATTTAATCAATGTTTAAGTAAAGTTTTTATTTTTATTATATATTATTTTTACATTTACATGTACAGTACAGTTTTTATTTAACTTTTAGGTACAACACATTTTAATTTAATCATTAAGGTTTTTATTTACCTGTTTGTAAGCACTGTGCAGTGTTAATATTCAAACTGTGTGTGTTTACAATGTTAAAGTGGTTGACAACAATAAATATTCTTATTAGGAACAAAACTGCCTTGCTTTTAAACTGTGCAGAGCTGTAGCTGAATAGTTAGGCTTACTACGCTACTGTATTTTAATGTTGGTCATTATGGTGGTACTTGGAGAGCCAAATATTTTCTGAGGTGGTACCTGGTATAAAAAGTTTGAGAACCACTGCAGTAGTACATTAACCGTGCAGTCCATGCTGTTGTTTACGTCCGAGTATTGCCAGTATCGCCAAACCCTCTACTGGAAGACTAATTTTAAAAGTAAGCAAACAACTCACTTAGATATAACCACTTTTTACATCAAAATTAGACTTAAAATGGCAAGAAAACATTATCTGTGAGAGTTTTTAATGAATAATTAGCTTGGTGAAATTTAAAGTAAATATCCGCGTCTGTGACCAATATTTACCGAGCTTTGATGACTGATAATCCGAAAAATTCAAAATAGACAAAAGTTAACTACTAAAAAGAATATCTGAACATAAGTTCACAAACAAACTATAATTGTTTAAACTGTTACTCTATCTATCTATCTGGCAAAGATAAGACAATGCTTTATATTTTAATAAAGTACATTATGTAAATAATATTGCACTCACCTGAACTGCTCTCTCAGGGGAGGGAACTTCAGAAGCGCGAGGGAAGAACACTAAAACAAGTGTGACGGTGAGCGCCAAAAGAAATATAGGGATGATTCCTAACCTGTTGAAGCGATGGCATCGTGATTATTCATGATACAATCCCTTACTAGAGTATGAGTCGAAAACCTTTAAGTGTACTCTTACTTTGTTGGGCCGGTTGCCCGTGACAGAACAATGGCGAGCGCCAAAGTGACTATCCAGATTAAAGCGATGATAAACACACCTGCCCCAACGCCCAACACTACATCGGCCATCCTCACCTCTCACACTGCCTGTACCTGGACGAGAGAAGGAACAGTTATTTCTTGGGTTTAGGCAGCGTAATATGATGGATGTACACGCTAAATCCACTGAGTAAGTATATCAAGCTGACGCAGACCATCATTTGGCTGTTATTACTAGACATTTACTGTAATTACGCTGCTTTTTAAACTCAGTTCAACTAGCATAATTAGGAAGTAAATGATGGGAAGCGTGCAATTCATCAAAAATGAATGCTTAAGCCAGCAAACTAATCCCTTGTGAACCGTTAACGGCTACTCTAAACCGTTTGTGAGTTATATTTACCTCATAAAACAACCGAATACTTGAAGCAACTGCGTAGTTTTAATAAAATACTGATTTGCGACAAGATACACGCTGCAGAAGGCATAACATATTTCCATGGAAACACCGTCGCTTCTGTTTACCTCCACACTTCCTGTGTCACGAATAGACCAATCAGATTGCAACATCTAGCAAAAAAGTATGCTGGGAGTTGTAGTTTTTGTGAATACTGAGTTTGCGTAGTACGTATAAAAATTGCAGTACGTTGTCTTTGCAAGCTCACTGATAATGAAATGATAGTTTATTGTATAATATTTTAGGTTTCAAACTGGTCTATTACTTCATTCCTCTCTCTAAATTCTGGTCAGCAATTGTGAAAAAAAAAATATATATATATAGATAGATAGATAGATAGATAGATATATGACAACTATCATATAACGTTTTAAACAATTGGTTAACGTTTTTTTCATTGTGCATGCCAGTTAAATCTCAATTAAACTGCAGTTGGGTTTTTTTGATTAGGTAAAAAATGACTAAAAATACAACGTGATACATGATAGCATAATAAAAAAACATAATTTTTATTTTTTTAATTAGGCTATCTGTTTTTGCAGATAGCCTTCATATATATATATATATATATATATATATATATATATATATATATATATATATATATATATATATATATATATAACCGGTTGTTTTACTAATATAACATTGAGTCTGTATACAGGAAAATGTACAGCTCAGTTTATATTTGTAGGGGGGTCCAATCAAAAAAAAAAGTGAATAGCTACTCATATTTGATCTAGATTAGTCTTTCTCAGTCGTGACTTTGCTTGCAGCTTATGGAGTAAGTTTTTATGTAAATAACTAAACATACATTTGGGACAAATTTTCTCGTTTCTCGTGGCACAAATAAATAGGTGTCCTCTGCTTTCCGTCTAGGCGAACAGCCAACAGCCAAGGCGACCTGCAGCCGAATGTAGGTCTCGTTTGATGCCGATAGGGGGCCAGCGGGCTCCGCCGTTAATGAACCGGAGATGCGCGTCCAGGGCCCGGGGTGTTCGGTACGACACGAAATAATGCCAGTGGAAGAGGAACCGCGGAGGTGTACACTCGGCAGCGAGGGGTACGGGGAGAGAGAGAGAGGAGGGGGGGAGATGGTGGGAGGGGTCTGATATGGCAGACGTCACGGCTTGTGTAGGGGAGTATAGGCTGTGTTGTCAGCCTGGTGTCAGTCTGATGAAGATTGGCATTCAGGTAAGCTGTCATTCATTTTCAATGTCAGAGCGCGGAGCGGGCGAACACTCCAGCGTGTTTTTTTCCCCTCTCGCTCTCATTACAAAAGGCAGGACATTATTCATACAGACTGGCCGAGGGCTGAGGGGAGAGAATGATAGACAGACAGAGAGAGGGAGAGAGAAAGTGAGGGAAAGAGAGAGAGAGAGAGCGAGCGTGAGTGAGCGGGAGGGAGGAGGAGGAAGAGAACGAGTGCGATAGAAGGAGGGAGGAAGAGAGGAAAGACGGGAGAAGATGCCGTGCAGTTCGGGGGAGCGCATAAGAGTCTTTCTGGATGATTTTTTTGGTGGATGATGCGTTGGACTTGTGAAATGTGGTGGTAATTTTTGCGGCGATATTTTTTGGGGGTTTCAAACGGCAATTTATAGTCTTTTTCGTAGGGGGATACATGATTGATTCGTCATAACGCGCAAAATATACGCATCTAAATTCACATTTAGAATTTTAGTGTATTTTTGATATCACCAATGTTTTGTTTAGAGCTATACTTATGTCTTGTTGGCTTTTAATGAGTTTAAATATTTGTATTTTAATGCTCGTTTATGACTAGTCAGTTTTGAAACAAAATAGTGTTTAGTAAATGTTCATCTGGCATTCAGATCTTGACCTGAGATTATCGCACATTATCAGATTAGTGCTTAGGAAAAGAAAAACACGATTTACCTGCGTTGTTCATATTATATCTATAACTTTTTTTAAGAATATGGGTACATTTTGGGTCGCGATTTTTTTTTAAAAAAACTATTTTTTAAATATTTTATGGTGTGTGGAATCTATAATAAACTTTTGATGAACAATAATATGTTTTACATTTTGTTTATGAACCGTTCAATACTGGCTCTAATAACTGTGTTGGAGTTCGTACTGTTGTTATGGTTACCACATCGCGACGTCTTTTCGCTAGCGACTATTTAGCGACTGTTGAAAATACGTAGGTTATAACTTGTAATCTAACTTTTTTGTTTGAAAGTGTTGTTTTATACAACGTGTATGTTACTTTTAAGGCCCCCCATCTTTTTATATTTTCTTGTTGTGGTGTTTTTAGACAGTCTCCCCCAAAACGTCTAACGTTAATTTCATTTCTGGTTGCTAGTAGGTAAACGACAGGTAAATGACCACAGTAAACACGTGTAAAAAGTACTAGAAATACTATTAGAAACAGGTTTTAAGTACAGTCATCATAGTTCAGCTATGGGTATTACTTTAAAAAAATGTGTCAGTTTAATAGCTCTTTGCTGCTGCTATGTCTACTGTACATTTTTAAAGTTTGGATGGCAGTTTGTGTGGTAAAGTATTTATTACTCTGGATTTGTCCTTTGATTTGTAAAACATGAAGCTGATTGTTCCGTTTTGACTTGCAGAGACAACATTACATGGTGTTGTAAACAAGTTCCTCTTTAGATATAGACTTTTGTATAGTTCCTTTGTAAAAGTTTAGTGACTCTCACAATTGCATGTGACATTTTTTCTGCAAATTTGGATTCTCTTCATAAACTAGCTAAGCTGATGCTGAAACGCAGGTAACATTGTAAAGTAAGAAACAGGTGACATGACTCTTTTTTTAAAATGTTGTAAAGGTGTCAGGGTTGTTTGCAGTTTACATCCGTTTGCAAGCTTATATAATATATTAATTTGCACAAAAGTTTAAATCTAAGATAATCTCTCATTCATGTTTTATATTAGAATAACTGCAAGTGAGCGCTGTTTCATAATTGGTATTAATTAGATCATTTGCAATGTTGAGTTTTATTCTCTGCAGAAACGTGGTGAGAAAATACATCTCATATCCTTTTTCTGAATGACTTCATTTAATACATTAAGTATAAAGTAACACCTTTCATAATACTATTCAGGAAAAAAAGCTAAATGCTAAATTCTGAACGTATTTAAATAACACTTTCTTAACACTTTTAAACAATCAACACTCTCTACAAATTTTTAAATGCGATTAACTTATAAGATTAACCAGTATAAGCCGCAACAAAGTTGCAGATTTGAATTTCTTTAGTGTTAAATATCAAAATATTATGACACACAAACTTGCTGTAGCATCTGTTTAACAACATAACAGTGACACTGCATGTCCATTTCCCCCCCAAAGTCAAATCTCATTTAATCAGCTGTTTTATTTCTGCGGTGCAAGCGATCATGGGGCTGTAATGTTTTGTCTGGAAGATAAAAGTTGTTGGATGGGGCTAATTTAAATGCCGAGATCCCTGCTGGGATCTTAATTGATGATTTGTGTCGCGGGACAAGCTGCCCAGGGGCAAAACTGCAAACACAAAATACTCCGACTTTATTTGCATATTCCCCTTCTCCACATTACGAGCAAATTACAATCGGAGGTTCAATACTGCAGGACCCGGAGCTCTTTTGGCCTAATCACTAATAAAATGACTCAGTCGGCCTAAATGAGGGAAGTAAACTGAGCAAAAAAAGATTGTAAACCAGTTGTGATGCTTCTTGACGTGCATAAAGCTATTTAGAAAATTGTCTTCCCTTCTAATGTGTCGTTTCTGATGCCAACTATATACATTCAAACCATTATACATAATCCAAATGCCTTTTTGTCCACAGGTCTTATTTGGATTTTTCAGAGCTTACACATGTTGTTTGTCTGTTGACAGTTAATGAGATACTCGTCGTGTTTGTGCAAAATAAAAAATGCAGGCTCAAATGAGAATTATTCATCAGCCTTGTAGTCTGCCGGGGTCTTGTGTGTTCAAGGTGAAGCAATATGAGGCTACATTGTTCTTCGCTCTTCTTAGATGCACAGAGACAGAGCTCTGTTGTTGCAGGCTTCCACTGCTAAGCCTTTGCTGATCCTGATGGCTCTCTGAGGAGCGTGGGCCTGTTATTGCCGTTGGACGGCTGTGCGTCCAAATGACCTCGCTATGCTGCTCTCTTACCGCTAGGCACGGCGGTCAAACTCCTCTCTTGGGACCTGGAGGTAGGGGAAGATTTGCTTGATTTACACGTGCGCAGGCACTTAACGGTCAGCCGTCGCCTGGTGCTCACATCACAGGCCGTGCTGTTTTGATGTCACCCTGGCCTTTGAGAGAGACGTGGCATGATAGGTTGGAACTGACGTTGATTTGATTTACGAGAAAACACTGACTTGAAATCGCCAGTCTCCATAAAGAAGCAGTGATCTGATGTTAACAAATGTGATGAAGTCGTCCTTTGGTGTGCTTGTCAGCACTTGTCACGCACTTAAATAGATGTCGCAGAATGACAAATGACTTGATGAAAATCTGCCCTTGACTGTACTTACACTCACGTCTGTATCTGCAGCATTTAAAACAGCTTGAGCAAAATTCTAGATGAAAATAGATTAATAAAAAGGAATGAAATAAAAAAATAAAAAGCTGGAATTTTTAGCACTTAAACTTGTCCCACACAATTTGTTCTACACACGAGTGGTACAGTATTTGTATGACATCCTGAGGAGAATTGAGCTAGTTCTTATTTTAGTATAATTGAGATACTATTATAGTTTTTGTTAAAATTTTAAATAAATAAAAAAAAGTTAAAAGTTCTACTTTTAGTTATTTTAGGATATCAGTTTAAACTAAATTAAGTAGCTAAAATAATTATGTATTTGTTTATATTTTATTTTAGTTAACATTTATTTTACTTTAAGTAAAGTATTTTATTTTATTTTTTTTATTTATTAGAAATGTTGGGACGTAGCTAAAATAAAAGTTTTTTTATGTTATATTTATTTTCAGTTAACACTTATATTACTTCAAGTAAAGTATTTCATTTATTATTTAATTATTTATTTATTAGAAAAGTTGGGAAGTAGCTAAAATAAGTTTTATTTTATTTCATTTAATGTATGTTTTACTTCAGGTAAAGTATTTTATTCATTTTAGAAATGTTGGGAACTAGCTAAAATAAAAGTTTTTGGTTTTATTTTAGTTCAGTTAACACTTATTTTATGTATTTTATTTATTTATCTATATTTATTATTTAGAAATGTTGGGAATTAGCTCCAATAGAAGTTTTTTTATGTTGTTTTGTTTAGTTCAGGTAATGTTTGTTTTACTTCAAGTGTTTATTTATTTATTAATTTATTTATTTATTAATTTTTAGAAATATTGGAACTAGCTAAAATAAAAGCTTTTTGTGTTTATTTTATTTTAGTTAACATTTATTTTACTTCAAGTAAAGTATTTTATTTATTTTTTTATCTATTTATTTATGTAGAAATGTTGGGAAATAGCTAAAATAAAAGTTTTATGTTATATTTTATTTCAGTTAATGCTTATTTTTCTTTAAATAAAGTATTTTTGTATTTATTTATTTATTTTTATGATTTTAGATCTAGTTAACTATAATAATAGTGCCTGGTCAGTCATCAAACAGCTGAAAATAGGGTTCTTAAATGCAGGTCCTTAAAAACTACAATTTTAGGCCTTAGAAAGTCTTAAATATCCTAAATGGTAAAAGAAAAGTCAGAATTATTAATTTAAGAGGCGTTAAAGTGTGGGGAAAAAAACAAGAAGAAGAATCGCGATACGGTTTAATTTGATAAAACCTGTATTATTTGTAATGTTGTTTAAATAATTGTTTTTACAGTAATTTTATGTGCATGTCTTTAAAAGGTCTTAAAAGCCTTCAGTTTGATTTTTAAAAACCCAGTAGACTTAAATTTCAAGCCAGTGGTAAAAACCAGAATATCATAGTGTGATTTGTGGGTGGGATCTTTTGAACTTGACCTGGCAACACCTTAGCAATTGCACACTAATGCGCTGGCAGCCGCCCATGAATAGCAGTGATTTTTGCACCAGTAAAACAGCTTTTCTTAAGACAAAAAGGTATTTCTTTAAAATAATAATAATAAAGTATTATTATCTCATGCAAATGACAGACAAAGTTGTTCATAAGAACAGAAATAATTACTTCACCAGGATCAAAAGCAGAGTCAAATTAGCAGCAGCTTATTATTAATTCTGAATTTAAAAACCTTGAACAAGTCTGTAAACCTCCATGTGCCTTTGTTCTTATCTCTAGTGGAATGCTGATAATCCAAATAAATGTACTCAGCGTCACTGAGGGAAATACGAACACTTCCACCAAATCTTGAATTTATTATATTTCTGAATACTTTCTCAGCACAGACGAAGGTTGAAAATATTTTATTTGAATTCTGTTTGAGATCAAAGTAGGAAGAAAAAAAAAAAGCCCTACCCAAGACCAATTCATATCTTTTTCCCCCTCTAAATATATAAATATATGCATGAGTATAATAACTAGTCAAATTAAAATAATGTGCTAGAGGCAGGAGAGTGCTTGACTAAGGTTGAGAGAGAATGATGTTTAATATTTTCTCTATTAGAGCGAGCACGAGAATTGTAGTTCTCACATGTTTTACACATTTCATATGTTGGTGTCATTTGGCGTGACTGGAGAGATAGATAGATGTTCTCCAGCGGTGCATTGTGTGCATTTCGCTCTCCTGTCTTTCGGAGTGCGGCGTTTTTATTAGAGCTGAAATAGTGCGTTGAATTCTCATCTATTACTGTAAAAGCCATCTTCTCCGAAAGTGGCATCTCGCTCCGTCCCGTTTCAATGACATCATTCATAAAGGCATGTTTTTCTCCCATTCACACTTCCTGCTCTGTCCTCTGGAGCATTCAAACACAGACCACCATTGATTCCAACCACCTGATTTCATTTGGACCTTTGACACTGGGCTATATCGGAGTTTCCTCTCCCGCTGATCTATTTGTGCATCTTTTGTTGCGCTTCGAACAGAACCCCCCACGTTTCCATCATCCTCTTTTAAGCTCGGAGCCACTGAAAGGCATTGATCGCTAGCTGTATGTGTGCAAAATGCCTGGAATGGCGTCAGTACATGACAGAATCACTTAACGGCAAGAACTGAGTTATTCTTCCTTTTATTAATGCATTGGAATGGTTTTCCTTATATAGGTGCTGAGTGACTCCTGAATGGCGGCTAATTCACTCGCTTTAAAAGGATTATTAATGCATATCAATCCAGATAAATGGATCTTAGTTTTATTTGCAAAGTGGTCTATCTCAGCTAGTTTTGTTGGCCTGTTGCTTTGCAAATACCGGTAGGAGCAATTTTTTTTTTTGCTTTCTAATAAAATGCATTAGGACGGAGCAGCCTCTGGGACGTCATAAAGCACCTGGCTTCCCGGTGGCTTTAGCCGCAATCTTTGATTTACAGCTTGCAGAAGTTTTTCTTCTTGAAAACTAAGTCTCTGCCTTTTTTTCCCCAACCGAGACCACTAATTCCAGTTTAGTTTGGGTATTTTAGAATCTACTGATCTTTTGTCTAATCTTTTAATGCTATAAATCTATAAGGAGATCTATAAATAAGAAATGAAGCGCCAAACAGGAATAATTAGATAAAATATGAATAATGTCAATTTTGAATATATGAAAGTTAATCTGAAGTAAATTAGAATATATAGTTATAATTCTGACTATATAGAAGTAAATCAGAATATAAAGTTATAATTCTGAATATATAGATACAAAATGTAATACAAAAATATAAATCATGAATATATAGAAGTAAAACTGAATATATAATTTTAAGTCTGAATATCTAAATGTAGATTTTGAATATTTACTTATAATTCTGAATATATAGAAGTAAATCTGAATATATGTTTATAAAATTAGAATATACAGAAGTAAATCAGAATATGTAGTTATAATTCTAAATATATAGAAGTAAATCAGAATATGTAGTTATAATTCTGAATATATAGATACAAAATGTAATACAAAAATGTAAATCATGAATATATAGAAGTAAATCTGAGTATATAGTTTTAAGTCTGAATATCTAAATGTAAATTTTGAATATTAATTCTGAATATAGAGAAGTAAATCTGAATTTATGTTTATAAAATCAGAATATACAGAAGTAAATCAGAATATATAGTTATAATTCTGAATATATAGATACAAAATGTAGTACAAAAATAAAAATAATGAATATATAGAAGTAAAACTGAATATATAATTTTAAGTCTGAATACCTAAATGTATATTTTGAATATTTACTTATAATTCTGAATATATAGAACTAAATCTGAATATGTTTATAAAATCAGAATATACAGAAGTAAATCAGAATATATAGTTATAATTCTGAATATATAGAAGTAAATCAGAATATATAGTTATAAATCTGACTATATAAATTTAAATTGAATATATAGTTATGTCTAAATATATAGATACAAAATGTAATACAAAATATAAATCATGAATATATAAGTAAATCTGAATATGTTTAGAAAATTAGAATATACAGAAGTAAATCAGAATATATAGTTATAATTCTGAATATATAGAAGTAAATCAGAATATATAGTTATAAATCTGACTATATAAATGTAAATCCGAATATATAGTTATAAGTCTGAATATATAGATACAAAATGTAATACAAAAATGTAAATCATGAATATATAGAAGTAAATCTGAATATGTAGTTTTAAGTCTAAATATCTAAATGTAAATTTTGAATATTTACTTAATTCTGAATATATAGAAGTAAATCTGAATGTATGTTTATAAATTCAGAATATACAGAAGTAAATCAGAATATATAGTTATAAATCTGACTATATAAATGTAAATCTGAATATATAGTTAAAAATCTGACTATATAAATGTAAATCCGAATATATAGTTATAAGTCTGAATATATAGATACAAAATGTAATACAAAAATGTAAATCATGAATATATAGAAGTAATTCTGAATATATGGAGGTAAATCAGAAAATATAGTTATAAATTTGACTATTTAAATGTAAATCTGAATATAGCGTTATAAGTCTGAAAATATAGATACAAATTGTAATATGGGATGTATAAGCATAATGTTTTCGTTTAAAAACTTTCTACTGACATGACTGATAATAAAGCTAATTATATAATAATAATATATATAATAATAATAATAATAATACTGAGATGTAGACTGTGTGTGTGTGTGTGTGTGTGTGTATATATATATATATATGTTTATTCTGATTTACTTACTATATATTCACAATTTACTTTTATATATTCAAATTTTATAAAACAATTTCCTTTTTGGCGCTTCATAATAATATATATGATGTATATATACAATATATTATGTTTTTTATTTATTTTTTATTTTTAAGAAAACGCTTGGTGGTTAATGAAATTTATCATCAAAACAGTCAACTTAAAAACTAAACACCTGCACCGCAAAAACAAAAATTGTTGTAAGAAACAATTGTCAATTAAAAAATTGCTAGTAAATTTCACAATCATGAAGAAATGGCAGGTAACACACTGAATTAAAGTAGAAATATTGATGAAAAAATTATATTTAAAATGTTCTAGCTAATAAGAATTTCTGAAATTATTGCAGATATTTTAAGAGTAGACATATTTTCGGTTTTATGCAAATTGATGAAATGTTTTTTAGTATTAATACATTTTAAAATGTATGTAGTTATTTATTTATCTTTGATAGCTACTAAAAGACTATTTATGTTATTAAAGAATAAATAAGTTGTGAGAAATTTCAGGCTTCCCTTCCTCTTCAGACTGTGGTGAAAAAGGCTACAAGGAACATTTTATATATTTTTAGGAGAGGAAAATGCAGAATGCAGAGAAGCTGCAGTAAATTGTTTTCCACAAGTGAGGGGGAATGGATTTGGGAATATGTGTGGAAAGCTAGTCCACAGTGACTGCTCTGATCTCATCGTTTCTGTACTAATATCGTAGCTCAAAATAGCTCTATTTGCAAAATAATTCAGGAGTTCTTATAACGTCAATAAAAACGTATTTTTCTCAAAGGGCGCTCTTGGTGTTATTGTACCACACTGGTTGCAGAACAATCATGTAAAGTGTTGTGATGTCCTTAAATGATTTATTCCAATAAGTGAAAAGTGCTTTCCACAATCACTCTGCAATTTAGTGTTGAAAAAGTTGCTAATTCGTCTATTATTTATCTATTTATATATGTACTTGTTTTTATCAGTCCAACAGTGCGAGTGTTCATCATTATATCTAAATTCCTCCGAGCTCAGTGCTGTTTAGCGCTGCTGGTGGGTGATATTTGATACATCAGTATAAGCAGCACGATTTTAGGCTGCGGGGTGCTTTGCCTTCCTCGAGCACATGAGAGATTTCACACACACGCTCGCACACACCAGCTGCTTTATTGCGTTCGTACAGTATGTGCCGACAGTTTTGGGAAAACCTCATGTCATTTCAGATTTAAGAGGCGGTTGCAGTCGCCAACAAAAGGCCTCAACAACATATTTTTGGCTTTCTAATGGATGTTCCAACTATGCTAAACCACATATCGCTGCTTCTCGCTCTGGTTTGTTTTTAGGGGCCCCATAAGGCATAAAGTTGTTTCCTTTCAAGTGGAGTGTAAACATATAAAAGGTTGCAGACTGAGTGTTTTCTGGCTTCAGTGTTTGGAAATATCTCTGAACATTAAACAATCCTTTATTCCCAAAGCAGTTACTTCACAATAAATTAGCACATTACTGCAGTGTTTCCCAACCGTTTTGGACTTATGTACCCCCACAGCCTCATCAGCAAGACTTAAGTACCTCTGCATCAACACCAAACTAGAAAAGTTTTTCTTTTGATTTGCATTATACTGGATATCATCCTGAATTATCATTAATGTTATTAGAAGGCAAATGATTAACTTTTCATTTTTAATTGTTTATTATTTCATGTGAGTGTTACTCCAAATTAAGTCTGATCATCCCAGATTTGCTGGTCTAAATTATAAATAAAATAAAATAGAATGCATATAAGAAATATAAAATATAATTTATATGCGTGTATATTTCTTAACATGATACTAATACAGAGATAGAATAAATAGAAATACTTCTAAAATATTGTAATATTTATAAATAATTCTGATTTTAATTTTATATTTTCTTAATTGTATATTTTAATAAATACATTAATACACACACACACACACACACACATATATATATATATAAAACATTTTACAACATATATTTTTATGTATAAAAGAAGTTATACACACATATGAAATTAATTTATATTATCAATATATGACTTATATATATAAATAAAACATTTACAACATATTTTTATGTATAAAAGAAGTTATACACACATATTAAATTAATTTATATTATCAGTATATGATTTATGTTTATTTATGTGCAATGCTTTTATTTAAAAATAAATTCTACACACACATACATACATATATGTATTTAAAATGTATTTTAAAATAGCTGAATGAGATATATATATATATATATATATATATATATAAACATTGTATATATTTTAATATAGAAACATAAAATTTATTTTATATTTACATTATATTTTAATAGTAAACATTTATATAAAAAATATATATAAATGTTAAATATATTTCTGTTAATATTAATAAAACATTATTATATTATATTATATTATATTATGTTATATTATATTATTATGTTTTTCCCTTGCACCGTCCCCATTAAAATGAATGAATTTTCAGTGTTTTCTGATGCAGTGCAAACTCTACTGTGTAGGTGACCTTACTGAATTGACTAGTTGATGATCTTACGGACAGACGCCTGTACTTCAGTTTTCTCCAGCTGCTAGCCGTGAGACTTCTGGTGACTGTTCAATTGAAAACTTAGAGGGAGATAAATATAGCAAACGAAATTGTGCCCCGCTTTGTGTGAAACTCTAGAAACGGATGGTCTTCAGAGAAATCATCACTTGCCATACGGGGGATGATATTAATGCGAGGCCGCAAACACTGAGTGCGATAACAGCCAGGAGACTGATCAGCGATGCATCAGCCATTTATCGACCACAACTGCGTGGAAAACAATCTCGTGCTCCCTGACTGTTAGAACTTTATAGCGTTGCCCTTCAAAAAGGACTGATGACAGCTCTGAGCTAAAAGTGAAACATAAACAGCTGCTGCCCCAGAGTGTGGGGGAAATGTAGACGCATGCATGTGGCACTCTGCCATAGCCGGGGTAGGATGACACAAGTTTTTGGGAAGAGCGAGGACAGCGAATGCCCTCACCGTTAGGGAGAGAAGTCGGCCCGTGCACCCAGGTGGCTAATACATCCTTGCCGGATTTGGAACAGAAGTGTGAAGCGATGCGCAGAAGGTGGCAGTAATGCAAAATATGGCGTACACCTGCCTTTTATGTCGTGTCGCAGTCCACCGTTCTGCTGGTCGTATGCACTATTTATAAACCATCATAGACACCTAATACAGCTCATCACACCTTTTAGCTCAGCTGACTTTAGCAATAAACACAACTGGCCTGAGCAAGAGCGAAAGGGTTAACCTTTTCCTTCCCGTTAGAAAAGGAGGGTGGAAAAAACAGAGTGAGAGGTCATGGTGAATGCTTATAGGGTAGGGGAATTCCTCACCATTTTATTGATGCGTAATAGTGAAACAGACTGCGGTCTTAACAAACAGGTTTAGAGCAGTGTTAGTTTAGTTTTATTTATATATTTATAATTTATATATTCTACATATGTATATTTTATTAACTTTATAATTTAATATTTTGAATTACCTTTTAATTTTGTTATATTTTTTACTTAGTAATTCTACTACAGCTACTACTTTTTTCAAGTAGTTGGCAAGGAAACATCTCAATTTTTTTTTTTAAATATTTGTATTTTATTTAGTCCTCAAAAATTTATTTTAACTCAAACAGTAGAGTTTAATACTAGCAGTGCCAGTGTCCAGCCCAATCTCATGGCAGTTCATACATATTTTATCAGGTGGCTATTTGTGAGGAGTGAGGTCGTACAAATTCGTACTCTTTGAAAAATCTTACGTATTTTGCGCGGTGGCAAATTTGTAGGGATTTGTACGAATGACCTCTTAAACCTCACAGAAATCGTACAAAATTGTAAGTGCGAGATCGTATGAATTCGTACGATTTGTGAAAAATCTTAAATATTTTACAAGGTGGCTAATTGTGAGTGGTGAGTTTGTACGAATTTGTGAAAAGTCGTACATAGTTTACAAGGTGTCAAATTTGTAGGAATTCATACGAATGACCACCCTTAACTCCGCTTTTAAACTTACCCCTCACAAATTTGAACAAAATTGTATGAGCGAGGTCATACGAATTCAT
This sequence comes from Labeo rohita, assembly GCF_022985175.1. Classification (NCBI taxonomy): domain Eukaryota; kingdom Metazoa; phylum Chordata; class Actinopteri; order Cypriniformes; family Cyprinidae; genus Labeo; species Labeo rohita. The sequence goes on from NC_066878.1 coordinate 6,484,499, forward strand.
ATGATTTGTAAAAAATCTTACATATTTTACGAGGTGGCTAATTGTGAGGAGTGAGGTTGTACGAATTCGTACAACATGTGAAAAATTGTACGTATTTTACGAGGTGGCAAATTTGTAGGAATTCATACGAATGACCACCCCTAACTCCGCCCTTAAACTTACTCCTCACAAATTTGAACAAAACTGTAAGAGTTATGTCGTACGAATTCATATGATTTGTGAAAAATCGTACTTATTTGAAGAGGTGGCTAATTGTGAGGAGTGAGGTCGTACCAATTCATACGATTTCTGAAAAATCTCACATATTTGTAGGATTGAGGTCATACAAATTCGTACAATTTGTAAAAAATATGATATATTTGCAAGGTGGTTAATTGTGAGGAGTGAGATCATACGAATTTTTACGTTTTGTGAAAAATCTTACGCATTTTACGAGGTGACAACTTCGTAGGAGTTCATACTAGTGACCACCCCTAACTCCACCCCTAAACTTACCCCTCACAGAAATTGTATAAAATTGTATGAGCAAGGTCCACTATGTAAAATATGTTTGAAGTGGTAGTGTTGCCAATGCCATGGGTTCAGTTCCTAGGGAAGCCAAGAACTGATAAAATGTGTACCTTGAATGCCACTTTGGATAAAAGCATCTCCCACATGCACAAGTGTAAAATACTTGTATGCCTATTACCTACATAAAAAACAGCTGCCTGTGACAGCTACCAAGATTGGCACTGAGTGAAGCGAAAGAGACTGACACACCTGGTGCAATGGTGTTGACAGATTACTGAAGTTTTTACCACCTCAGTATTGCTAGAACGCATGTACGCACAATAGCAGTGCACACTTAATGTATTAGCACTGATGTTTGCTTACTTGATTTTCTGGCCTTAGACTGCACATATGTGTTTCCGTGAGCTGCACGTGTGTGTGTCTCATCTTGTGTGTATGCGACAGACTCATGAAAACCATCTTAAGCCAGGGAATCTGCTGAAAGCTCAGTGTCTGACTCTCCCATGTCCCAGCTCTCATTCCTAAAGTCCCAGGACAGGAAGCAGAGCGAGCTGCAGGCCTCACAGAGTGTCTGGGTTTGGGCAGATGGGAGCTGGAGTTTGGCTGAGGGCCAGAGAGCTCCGGTGAGCAGAGAGAAACGAAACAGCATATGAGCTCAGGGATGGATATTCCACACGGCGAGGTGACCGTCAGCTTTTGTCATGTTAGTTTTAGTAATAATAATATTCGTTTACAATATTTACAAATATTTTTTATTTTAATTTGAAGAGTGGATTTGAGTCATATCCAGAGACTAGTATATGAAAAAAAATGTGTCTTTTTTTTTAAAGAAAATTTCTTCAGCAGAAAATCTGCATATTAGGATTTCTGAAGGGTCACGTGGCACTGAAAACTAGAGTACTGCTGAACATTCAGCTTTTCCATCACAGGAATAAACTATGTTTTAAAATATATTAAAATAGGACAAATTGCAATAATATGTTACGATATTACTGTTTTTACTATATATCTGACCAAATAAGTGCAGTGAACATGACAGACTTCTTTCAAAATCATTAAAGTTTTTTGGCTTTAAGTATGAATATATTAACCTTAAAGTTCTCCAAATGTGCTTCAAAAAATGACAGAATTCACATTTACAAGATATGAGCATTCAAAACTTACATTTCCTAATTTCAGCCAATATGGATCAGTGATTTTAATGACATCACCGTGTATGTCAGCTTCTCATTAAACTTTCTGTCCAATCAAATGCTCTCTATAATCCAAAATGTCCTGCCCCTTGCTCTATAAATAGACGCTGAAGCTGCAGATGAAATCAGTCACTTGTTTACAGAATTTGTATTTTCTATATGGTGAATGGTATTTTCACATAGTGCACTGTATAGAGGATAGGAAAGTCCTGCAAACCATCATAGCGTGCACACAGTGTGTTCTGGTGCAGAGACACGATAGCACGAAGCGGATCATATGCGTGAGTTGATGCAAACCATAAAACGTATATTTTATAGCAATGTGGATGAGATTGTGGCTTTCATATGCTGTCAAATGCAGCTTTACCAAGCTCAACAGCTGTGGTCCAAACTGTGATATAAACAAAACACTATTGGCTATTTAAAAAAAAAAGGGATGGAACTGCTTGATATGTCCCGCCCTGTCTTCCTGTTTTAGTTGGAATTAGGCCAGCACATAGAAAACGCTGTATGTTTCACTTCAGTAGACCTTTAAAAAAAAATGTAAAAAGAAGTTCACTTCCAGAACAAAAATTTACAGATAATTTACTCACCCCCTTGTCATCCAAGATGTTAATGTCTTTCTTTCTTAAGTTGTAAAGAAATTATGTTTTTTGAGGAAAACATTTCAGGATTTCTCTCCATATAGTGGACTTTTATGGTGCCCCCGAGTTTGAACTGTTTAAATGCAGTTTCGAAAGGCTCTAAATGATCCCAGCTAAGGAAGAAGGGTCTTATCTAGCAAACGATCGGTTATTTTCTAAAACAAATGTATAATTTATACACTAATTAACCTCGAATGCTCGTCTTGTCTAAGTCTGCGTGAACTCTGTGTATTCCAGTTCAAGACAGTTAGGGAAGGTCGAAAAACTCTCATCTCATTTTCTCCTCTAACTTCAAAATCATCCTACATCGCTGCAGAAGTACCAACCCAGTGTTAACAAAGTGAATGTGCAAAGAAAATCAAATGCCCTTTACAAAAAAAGGTAAAACTATGATGTAGGACGATTTTGATGATTGATGATTTGATGATTTGACGTTAAAAAATATCTAAATTGTAATTTTTTTTTAGAAAATAACCAATCCTTTCGACAAGACCCTTCTTACTCGGCTGGGATTGTTTAGAGCCCTTTGAAGCAGCATTTAAACTGCATTTTGGAAGTTCATACTCAGTTGCACCATAGAAGTCCACTATATGGAGAGAAATCCTTAAATGTTTTCCTCAAAAAACAACTGAAGAAAGAAAGACAGGAACATCTTGGATGACAAGGGGGTGAGAAAATTCTCTGTAAATGTTCTGGAAGTGAACTTTTCCTTTAATTCAGTATTTCTGAAAACAATAATGAAACAACCAAGAAAAATCTGACCAATCTAGGGCTACTGTGACATCATCAGCTTTATGTGAGATTCTGCCTTTCAGAGGTCGGTGGTATTACAGATTTTAAAGTTCCCATAAACTCTTCTCCGAAAGTCTGAGGAAAATAAAAATTTCATGGTGAGGTGGTGTGCCATTTAAAAGATTTAGAAGGATTTGTTTCGGATAAGAGCCTGGATCTACCTGTCTCATTGCTACGCCTGGAGATATTTTTAGCAGTTAAGTCTTTCTCCTGTTTGGATTTCTTTACCTCGCTAATGTAGAAGAAGACTGCGGCAAATATTCCAAGATTCAGATCAAGCGAAATGTGTTATGCGCTGAGTGAGAAAGTGTTGTTTCGACACGGAGGGTACAGTGTATACTTCATTAAGCGCTAATATTGTTTTGTGAGTTTGTGTGTCGTCTGAAAGGTAACAAAATAAACTCTTGCTTCATGCAGCATGTGCGTTTGTTTTGTTCCCAGTGTGTATATATAAGCTTAATGCGTCTGCATTGCTTCATATTCCTCTTGTTGTGTCTAGCGCGGCCTCCTGTGTCAGCTGCACACTGGTTTAATGTGAAGTTTAAGCCTCTCGTGACGCCAACTAGAGTCTAGTTACACTAGTGGGAATACCTGCTATTGTCCGCTAAATCCTTTCTAATTCCCAGGAATTCTGCTTTCATTTCACTCAACCTCTTTGGTCCTGCCACACTTCCACAAGTTACTATAAGTGACCTTAAAGAGGCTCTCTGCCGTTATGCCTTTTAAAGCTATTGATAGTTTTTATGCATCACATGCCTAGAGTTTTTGGCACTGTGGTTAGTTGTGTTTGCCATCCATATTTAGAGGTTACTTTTATAATCAAATTTTAACGATTTTGTGATGCCAAGCCACAGTCTTCTGATACAGACAAAGAGGTTGTCATTCTTCCAGACGTTTTTGACGACTGCTGTCAGGCGTTTCTCACTGCAAAGGGCTTTTTCATATATTGCGCAGAAATACAATTACGCCCTAATGTTACACACTTTATTAGAGGAGAGACACACAGAATATGAATTGTTCCATGGTTGTCATAGTAACAGGAAGTTCTAAACCCCCGGCAGCAAATGTTGTTCTCGCAGTCTTTGAACAACTGGGGGGCTGTTACTGGCAAGGCATTGTGGGTAATTACCACCTAAACCTTGCATTTCTCAGGTCAAAATCAAGAGGATTGAGTTTGAGATGCATCATAGAGTTGATCTAATGACTGTAGTAGATGTGTAGTCATATTTATTTTAATAGGACAGTCAAGACTGAACAGACAAGAAGATAGAGGATTATACAGCACTGAAAAAAGTTATCTGTTAGCAGTATCATTTATTACAAATTGTTTTCTTCAGCCAAAAAGCAATCTGGCACTGATAAACCATCTAAAACTAATCTGTAATTTAATTAAATGTACTAAGTTTTGTTTTGTTATATATGGATAAAGGGCTGTTCACACCAAGCCAAATTTTCAGTGCAGAAATGTAACAGTTCAATTTAAATGAAGATCTGTTAAAGGGATGGTTCACCCAAAATTAACATTTCTGTCATTTATTACTCACCCTCATGTCGTTCCAAACCCATAAGACCTTCGTTTATCTTCAGAACACAAATTAAGATATTTTTTATGAAATCCGAGAGTTTTTTGACCATGCATGAACAAAAAAGCAACTACTACATTCAAGGCTCACAAAGGTAGTGAGAACATTTTTTAACAAAAGTATATGACACCCAGTGTTTTTAAAATCATGTAGTGTATTTCAAGAAGTTTAAAGACCTGTTCACACCAAGATTGATAACTATAAATTAGGGTTGCCCCCTAATAGTTGACTAACAGTTAGTTGTCGAGAAGAGTCACTTAATCGCAGAAAAAAAAAAATCCACAGGAAGTGGCGAAGTCTTGCAGTCCGTCACGGACAGATCATTAATAGCTGGTCTATGTGGTACTATAGTTCATCAGGCAGGACATCCAAATGCTCACCTATTATTCATCGACCTTAAATATGGCTTTTCATCTGAAAGACGTATGTAGTAGCAACTTTACATGGCTGCTCAATCTAACTTTAACCTAGTAAAATGTGCGCTATTGAAGTGCCTGTGCAGAGTGTGGAAGCTGAACAGTAGCATACTAACTGCATGACAGATTGGAGGTGCCGGTGCGGTTGCTTGTTCTTAAAATAGCCCACATTTTTGGTCATACAGATAAGAGTAATACATCTTTCGAATCTGTAAATACTCTACATTTCTTTGTGTGCACTCAGAATAACAATGAAACGTTGTGCTTTTGTAAAATAATTTAAAGCAAACAGGATGCGTTTTCTGTCGTTGTGAACTTGAACATGAAACTTTGAAACTCAAAGTGTATACTTGCCATACAGACAAATCACAAATATATCTATAGAGATTAAAGTGTTGTCTTTTAAATGAACCAATTCAAACATAAAACAAATATTCTCCGATTACATAATCCGTACATGCGTACAGGTGCATCACTACTGCAAAGATGACAAATCAGTGTCGCCGACTTCATTTTTTAATCCGAAAACAAAGAAAGAGCTAGTTTATCAATAAATTATTAAAACATTAATGCAGTTTCCTTGCTGTTTTTACCTGACACATTCATAATCTTTACTTCTGTCAGTGCACTGTTGCAAGCTGTTTTTGCATGCGCTTGAGTACTTATTAGGCTGTGTAGGCAATTAAAGGCTTATTATTATGATTGATATGGTTTATTAATAAACATGTGACTAATAGTTGACTAATGCTTAAAATGAATGTTTACGAGTCGACCAGAAAAATATTTAGGGCAACCATACTATTAATAGAACTATAATAGCGTCCACACCCTAACACACAGTAATATGCTGTTTATTATTAATGTGCTGCAGTTTTGTTGTCTGTTGCTTTAAATAATCAAACTCATTAAAGTGAGATTGGCTGTCAATATTTTTTTTTAAATGCTCATCAGATGGACAAAATTGTTATGAAAGTGATTCCATCTGTGTAGGACTTCTCTATTCTCACAGAATTAAAATGATTATTAAAATTTTATAGTTATCGTTAGGGGTAGGCGATATGACCATGATCTTATATCGCAATATGAATCATTTTGTTTCATGGTAATGAGTTTAAATAATGTCTGTCAAAATATTTGATAGCATAGAAATATCATAATTCTGGTCACCAGTGTCATTATCACAAAAAAACTATAGCTTAAATAAAAAAAAAAAAAAATCAAGCTCACTAAAGACAAGTAAAGAAGAAGATATATCAGGGATAATACATATTTTTAAAGTTACAAAAATGATTTAGTCAAGAAAGAGCAGTGAAAGATTTTTTCTCTGTTGTTGTTTGATTAACATGAATGACGGACAGGAATTTTAGACTGCTGTCACTTTAAGAGCTACCCGGATCCAATATACTGTTACAGGTGTTTTCTTTCTCAGCTGTTTGCTTTCACTTAAGACCTAAATTACTGTTTACGAGGATACTTGCAAAGATGGGCATTTTGACACATACAAGCGACAAAAATACAATACTCCCGTGCTCTATAAACCAAAATGAGTTGTCTTTCGCTTCTGATTGCATTTCAACGGTTTTAAATCACTTGTTCAAATTATTTATTTTGTGACCACATAGTACAGCAACATGCAGTCGAAAGTCCAAAATCCTTACCGGCTGACAAATTTCAACCAGTTACCGGTATGTCGCCCACCGGTATATCGCCCACCCCTAGTTATCATTATAGTTATTATCCTTGGTTTGAGCAGCCTTTAAGTTGAAGTACTAAAATTACTAAAACTGAAATAAAAATAAATGAAAGCGATTTAGAAATACATGAAAAAACATAAAATGTAAACAAAAACTGGAAAATAAAAATAAAAGCTAATTTAAAATCTGAATAAATATATAAATAGTGTAGAAATAATGCTAAAATAACACTGAATCAGACTATCAGATATAAGAGAGCCAAGCCACAGTCACCTCAGTAAGAATCAGGTCAGTCACACAGTCTAAGTGTAAAGTCTCCTCAACTGTCTGCTTCACTATATGTGGAATCATTATTCAGAGCAGCTGGAGGGAGTGCACGAGGTCGGTGTGGAGACGAAGAGAGGCTGGGATTAGATATTTCACAGAGGTGCTCTGTATATTAGAGGAAGAGGTTTACCCTAAAGTTCAGCTTTCTCTGAATGAGGGGTGGGAAAGGCAAACCCACAAATCTTCTCTTCATCTGGCACTGTTTGGAGGGTACTGTGGTGTGTATGAGGGACCTATTAGTGTGTATTTCTGTAAATAAGCTGTTTGTGTGTGTGTGGTGTCCTGGTTGTTTGTTAAGGGGCCCTGTGCTCTAGATGTGGTGGTCTGCTGCAACAGGAACGCTAATGCTTCCTCTGAGGCCGGTGAGGAACAGCATGATTAGCCCTCCAGCCCCCCGGGGGGAGCCGCTGCGCTCTCCCTGCTCTAATTCACTTTGACGTCAACAGGAAGGCAGATCAGGTCTCAGGAGGGGGAGAGGGAGGTGGGCAGCGGACTGTATGGATGTGTGTGGAGGGCTCTGGGGCTTTGGGAGGCTGCGGGAGGGATTACAGAACCCTAAAATGTTTTCTTTGTAGTTTGGAAGAAACCCGAGAAAGGTTTCACACAAACCTGTACTGACAGACTGAAGCGTGGGGGGCTGGCCGCCATTCCTGCCATTCCCGCCCCTGTCTTTATCTTTGTTTGCCCACCTACCCAAGTTCACACACACACACACACACACACACACACACACATACAGCCTCTATTAAGCCAGAACAGCAGGACACACACATACATATACTTTCACGCAAAATATCAAATTACTTTTCAAATTGTGGGGTCAGCGGGCCCACGGGTATCACGCAGCGTCAATAAAAAAGAGCCCCGTTCTCCAAAGCACGCAGTGTTGCTTAAACCTAAATCAACATTTCTGGCTATTTTACAAGTTGTGCTGTAATGCGGCTGGAGTAATGATCTCATGTTTGCTATTAACGCTCAGACCATTAGATGTAACTGTACTCAGAAGGTTTCTCTTCTTGTGTTTTAGACTGTCTGGAGGGCAGTGTGCTGTCGGATCGACTACAATATCAGATGCTCCGATGCTGAGAACAAGCAAACTGTAAGTTTCTAAATCAACACTTTCCATGTTCATTCAAAAACACACATGCTCTGTTCCAAAAGCTAGTGAGCTGCCTATGTAGGCAGTATTTTAAGGCATCATAGATATGCCCCTGATGCAATAGCTGTATATATGTGTCTGTCTGTCTGTCTGTCTGTCTCTCTGTCTGTCTTTCTGTCTGTCTATCTATCTATCTATTTGTCTGTCTATGTATCTGTCTATCTATCTGTCTGTCTGTTTGTCCGTTCCTATACTGTATCTGTCTGTCTGGCATTCTATCTATTGTTCTATCTATCATTGTCATTTTATTTTTCATTTTATCTATCCACCTTTTTCTTGAGTAACCAGTGAGTGGCGCCTTGAAGGATTCTGATCTATTTATCTATCTATCTATCTATCTATCTATCTATCTATCTGTCTGTCTGTCTGTCTGTCTGTCTGTCTGTCACTCTATTATCATTTTACCATTTCATATGCTGTTCTGTCTATCATTCTGTCATTCGTTCATCTTTTCTCGCTGTCTGTCATTTGTTCTATCGTTCTATCTATTGACTGTTCTGTCATGTTACATATATTTTTCAGTTGTTTGTTCTCGTTGTTCTATCGTTCTTTCATCATTCATTCTCTTTCATTGTTTCGTGTCTATCTATCTATCTATCTATCTATCTATCAATCTATCTATCCGTCTGTCTACTCTATCTGTCCATCTGTCAATGCATCCATATATCTGTCTATCTATCTGTCTATCTATCTATCTATCTATCTATCTATCTGTCTGTCTGTCTGTCTGTCTGTCTGTCTGTCATTCTGTTCATTCTGTTCTGATCATTTTATCATTTCATATGCTGTTCTATCTATAATTCTGTCATTCATTCATCTTTTCTGTCTCTATCTGTCATGCGTTCTATCGTTCTATTGAATGTTCTATCATGTTATATATATTTTTTGTTCTGTCGTTCTTTCATCATTCATTTTATCTTTCATTGTTTTGTGTCTATCTATCTATCTATCTATCTATCTATATATCCGTCTGTCTACTGTATCTGTCTATCTGTCAGTGCATCTATCTATCTATCTATCTATCTATCTGTCTGTTTGTCATTCTGTTGTTCTATCATTTTATCATTTGTTCTATCGTTCTATCTATTGACTGTTCTGTCATGTTACATATATTTTTCAGTTGTTCTCGTTGTTCTTTCGTTCTTTCATCATTCATTCTCTTTCATTGTTTCGTGTCTATCTATCTATCCATCTATCTATCTATCTATCTATCCATCTATCTATCTATCTATCTATCTATCCGTCTGTCTACTCTATCTGTCCATCTGTCAATGCATCCATATATCTGTCTATCTATCTGTCTATCTATCTATCTATCTATCTATCTATCTATCTGTCTGTCTGTCTGTCTGTCTGTCATTCTGTTGTTCTATCATTTTATCATTTCATATGCTGTTCTATCTATAATCCTGTCATTCATTCATCTTTTCTCGCTCTATCTATCATGCATTCTATCGTTCTATTGAATGTTCTAATATGTTATATATATTTTTCAATTGTTCGTTCTATCGTTCTTTCATCATTCATTTTATCTTTCATTGTTTTGTGTGTCTATTTATCTATCTATCTATATATCCGTCTGTCTACTGTATCTGTCTATCTGTCAGTGCATCTATCTATCTATCTATCTATCTATCTATCTATCTGTCTGTCTATCTGTCTGTCTGTCATTCTGTTGTTCTATCATTTTATCATTTGTTCTGTCGTTCTATCTATTGTCTGTTCTATCATTATTTTGTTTATTATATTTTTTTCAATAGTTTGTTTTGTCATTTGTTCTATCATTTGTTCTATCATTCTTTTATCATTCATTCTATCTTCCATTGTTTTGTATGTCTATCTATCTATCTATCTATCGAGATAGCTAAATTATTTATAAAATATTAGCTTAATATTTGCTTAATATGAGCTTGACAACAGACTGCATAGAAATTAATTCTAAACCAACTTAACGTGAAAAATCCTACAGTATTTTGTGCGACGGCACTTGTTTAGAGTCGCTGGCTCAGTTTGCATTCTCAGTTCACCATTTATGAGGTTCAGTTTCGTTAGCAGCTGCCTATGTAGGCAGCAGACAGCAAGGCAACTCACTAGGCGCTGGAACAGAGCCACGCTTGTCGCCAGATTCTTTTCTTCCATTTTAATGTGAGAAAGGTAAACCGAGGTTGTTTTCACAAATGCGCCAAACAGCTTTTGTAGTCATGCATTAAGCACAGTCTTTTGTAATTACACTTTTGCTATAGATTTCTTTTTTTTCAGCGTCGATAGCACATAAAATACCCTCACACTTTTGAAGATGGCTGATAAATATGCAGTGTCACCTATCTAGCTGCCTAGCATATACAAACCTGTGATTTCTCTGCAGTGATATTGCTCTTCTGGAGTCGTTGAGTTATTCCTTGCTGGTTTAGTCCGAACTGGGCCTTTACAGATGAATTTCGAAATGAATTTTCCAACGCTTGCTGTTCGTCTGCAATCACCCCGGCTGTGTTGTTTAAGAGTTTGTTTCCTCACTTTAATAGCACTTTCTGTTATGTCCTTATAGAGTGCGAATTTGTTCGAAAACACAATTTGTGCCTTTAATGGTTCGTGGGCTCAGGGTGGAATTACGTTGTGGATGAGTGAGAGAGGGCGAGTCTGAGGGAAGCATTTGTGTGTGCGGCAATATGCGGAAGGGTTAACTCTTTGCTTTTCAGAGGGGGTAAAAGCCAGGCAAGTCTCTTTAATTGAGTGTGAAAACAGCTGGGTATCTCGAGCCATTTTCCCCCACAGCAGCATGGAAGTGACTATCTCAATATCCTCCTGACTCTAATCGCTCATAACCCCAAATTCCCCCTTTCTTTCTCTCCCTCTCGCTCTCGGAGCCCTGCAGAGGATTGTTTTACGCTTAATTTTGTTAAACCTAATGAGATTTCCCTAATTAAATCTCCTCCTGACTGGAAAGCTCTCTCTCCTGTCGAGTGAAGTGATTGTTTGTAGATCTTTTTAGACAAATAAACATTTTCGGAGCGAAAGCACAGCGCAAGAGAAATGGAAGGAGCCTGCATCTTTTCAGTTTTGCGCTAACAGCCCTGTGCTACACTCAGCGTGCTTTGCTTAATGTCTTTTCACCTCGTTTTTCACCTTCTCAGATCGATACCAGTTCCTGAGGTCTCATATTACATCTAAGATGAAGTGAATTAACTTATTGTACATTATGTCAAATCTTAACCGGGAGCAGTGTTGGGGAGCAACCAAATAAATGTAGTGGTGCTATTAACTTTGTAGTAGCATAACAGATTTGCTTTTTAGTAACAAGCCACTTTACCCAACAAGTAGAGGAAAAACAGTGCATTTTTGTAAAAATTTCACACTCAACTAAAATGAATCTTTGAAGTTCAATGAATTGGTTATCTTAGTTGTTCTGTGTGTAGATTTGTTTAAATAAACGAATTCACTTGGTTAAAAAAACTTCATTTGAGTAAATGAATTGTCTTATTGTATTAATATGCTATTTATTTGGTTATTTACAAATGAACGTATCCAAATGTATCACTTTTATGGGTAGATTTTAATGCAGCATCCCCATTGCTGTGAAATAGTAGTGGTTCTAGACAGACCCATGACTGAAAGCCTCTTTTATAGAAGCAATATTGTCATTTATATAAGGTTGTATGAATATGTATGTATGTGTGTGTGTGCCAGGATCTTGTTTTGTGTAGGAAAGTGCCGCTGGGTGTGTCTGGTCCATTGAACTCTCTGAATAAAAGGCCTTGAGAGTATTGTTGACTGCGGTCATTGAGCTGGTATTGTGGATGCCCCCTGGGAGACTATTGTGGGACTCGACCTTCTGTTTCCCGTGCCGACTCCGGAAAGCTAGTGCCAAGACGCCTTCACACACACACATCACAGACACACACCATTCCAACCAGACCCTATTCTTTGCCCCCTCCTGTGGACCGTTAGGCAGTTTGCCCAGTTCTTGTGAAAGGTGCCCTCTGATTTTACCCCCTCTGATCAGGTTTCTGCCACCAGTTGCCCAGTTTGATGTGTGTAAGTAGGGTGAGGAGTCAAGGGAGATGTCCTGGCTTCTGGCACCAGCGGGCAACACACAACACCTAGATCACCGTGTGACTTTTCATTATTCAAGTACTGGCTTGACAAAGCGTCCTTTGCGTGGAATGTAACCGTTGTTTCTTTGATGTAGACCGAATTGTGTTATTTCCAGTAAGCTCTATTTAAAACATGAAATCAAAACAAGCCATGCACAATGCATCAGAGCATGTTAATCAAAAGGGAAAATATGCATTGTAGCCCTAATTGTTTTGTTTTTTTATGTAATCATTTTCTCAATGTCTGCAATCAGTTTTCTGCAGAAATAATCAAGGCTGTAGCAAAATTATAGTAACTAATAATATTATAGCTTAATGTTTTCATAATCAAAGTCCCGCCTACATTATTTATGCTACATTACAGCCTTTAAATGTGGCATCATGAAGATGCATTGAACTAAAATCAACCTGTCGGTTGACTTCAAAATCATAGAAAAAATTTTATTTCAGCAGATTCAAATACTAAAAAAGTATTATCTGGGTTTCCATAGTCATGGAAAATATTGTGGAATTATAGAATTTTAATTTCCTGGTAAAGCCATTATAATTCTTAAAATCCAAAATTCAAAAGCTTTTGTATATATATGAATATATATTTTTCTAGCTATGCTATACTGGGAATTTATTGGTGAAAAGTTGTGGGAATGTGTTATTTATTATTATTTATTAGGGGCCAAGCACTGAAGGTATCCATTGACATTCTTCTTCTTCTGCTATTGTGTCTATGGCAGCCCATAGAACCGGTTTTGGGAAAGTTATGAAATTTGGCACACTGAAAGAGGACAGTATGAACTGTCAATATAGCAAATTTGAAGTCTCTAACTCAATCCCTCTAGTGCCACCAACTGTTCAAAATTGCACTTATGTTTATGCTCATAACTTTTGAACTGTAAAGTTTAGATGGAAAATGTTTTACTCTGATTTCTTGGCTCATGCTGAGTGAAATGGACACCATTACGGTTAAAGACTTTTTCGCAATTTGTAATAGCATACTTTTTCGAACTTGTGCTGGGCAGTTTGTCTGATTTTCACCAAAATTGGCTCAGATGATCTTCAGACCATGCTAGCAAAAATTGATGGAATTTAAGTTGATCAGTCAAACCGTTCTCGAATAACACATGGACGAATTCAACAAAGAGCATGCGTTTGGCTTATTGAGACCAAACTTGGTGTGTGTTTTAAAAACAATGACCAAAACCTACCTGCACAGTTTGGGCGCAGCACCACCTACTGTAGTGGTTAGGACATACATTAATAAACCGGTTATATCAAAAGTGATAACCCATTAAATCATATTACTTGTGGTTAAATTTATGATTTTTAGCTGCTTTGACTAAAATCATTTTAAAATGTCTTTAATTACTATCACTACAGTCGTTCTAATGCTTGTTTCTGTAGTGCTTGGCTTCTTAATTGCTCCTTACAGCTATATTTATTATTAATATTGTTAGTTTATTATCTTAAAGGAAGCAGAAAGAGCATTTGCAAAACATTTAAATGGAAGGTTCAACCAAAATGAAAATTCTGTCATCAATTACTCACGCTCGCGTCGTTCCAAAACCATAAGACCTTTGTTCATCTTCTGAACACAAATTAAGATATTTTTGATGAAATCTGAGAGCTTTCTGACTCTGCATAGACAGCAACACAACTACCAGCCTAAATTTTATGAAGCAAAAATAAAGATTTTATTCAACATTCCGTATCAGTCTCCATGGCGTGTTCACGAGAATACCACGATGTAAACATGTCAGAAGATTTTATTTCGACGGAGAGGATGACTTGCAATTTTTTGCACAGGCTTACTTATTTGAACCAGAATATACAGATGATAACTAAGAGAGATGGACTTTCAATGCCAGAAAATGCTCAGATTTCATCAAGAATATCTACATTTGTGTTCTACATTATCTACATTATATCTACATTATGGTGAGTAATTAATAACAGAATTTTCACTTTTGGGTGAATTATCCCTTTAACTTCCTTATTTTTGTGTCAAACATCTTGTAAGCAGCACTTTATTTGATCTATTGGTATTATTTTTGTCAGTTATATTATTTTTCTGATGAGATGTGTACATTTGGACCTGGGACGCTTATTAAATTGTGGCCCGTTTTGATTTCATGTTGTCTTTTAATAGTGGATATTAATATTTGTTTCCGCATAGCATCAGTTTTCATGGGCATTAGCAGTACAGTACCTTGTGTCATTGAGCAGTTGATTAGTAAGATTCCTTTTGCTCTTTCTATAACAGTCTCAACCTCATCATCATCATCATCATCATCTCCAGCACCCCTGGCCTTCACCCCGAGTCTGTTCCTCATCAGCCTCGATTAGCATTATGTTGATTTAGCCTAGCAGCCCCCACCAACCCAACGGAGGCTTATTAGGTTGAATATTTTTTTTTATTTATTCCCGTTTTCTTGGGGTCCCTGTCGGCATTTCCAATTACTCTCGCCGTTCGGCTGTAATTGCCTCCGTGCTAATGGCTGCCAGACAATTGTGCTAAATGAGGTGAAGGCGCGAGGCAGCGAGCTCGACTTCATTAAGAGCTAATGGGATTTTATTGGGGGGACTGAAGACCCAGCTCATCAAAAAGGAGAGATGGAAGGAAAACAAAACAGATGGAGGAGAAGAGGCTGAGAGAGTTTTATAGGCGTTCGCTTCAGTGTCTGCTTGTCTTAAGTTATGTCGGACAGGAATGCGCAACCCTACTGTTTTACTGTTAGAAACACACACACACACACTCGCATATATCTGTCTCTCTCGAACGCACAGACACGCAAAAACATAAACGCTCCGCTAAGCAAACATGCATGTAACTGATAGATACACATATAAACGCATTAAAATTCAACATAACGTGCATGCTTGAAAAGATGAAAGAGATGGAATTGCAGTGAAGATTTAGTGATAATCTGTGCATGTCAATCTGATTACACAGATTTCTTAGATAACTTAAATCGAGTGCCAAACTTTGTGCTTTAAAGTGTGCATCACTTCTAGTTGAAAAGAGCATTTGCTTGACAGCAATCTTAAAAAAAAAAAATTCAGTTTTCTCAGTTGTTAGTTTTTCACAGCAGCAGTTTCATGTCACGAGTAGACTGTTTAGATATGATGAAAGATGCAAAACGCCATCATGTCGGAATGGATGTCATATAGCTGTTAAACAGCTCTTCAAATCAACGTCAGAGGAAATATTTAATGTTCGTTTAAAACGAACCCATAAAACACTGAAGTGTGTTTTCGTTTTAAACCTTGTTTATCTCTCTCATTTCAGCTGATTTATATCTGTGTGTGGAAGAGAGAGACACAGAAAGTCTTTCTGGAGCGCTAATACTAATAGAAACAACCTGACATAGATAGCAGTTCCTGGGTGATTGAACTGTCTTTTGTCATGCTGTTCTGCTTAAAACAAACGCACTGCTCTGTTAGTGTTTTCAGGGTTTGGCTCTACAGCATGTTTACTGAGAACAGATGCTCTTCTAAGTTTTGGAACACTAGCTGTGCACACTTGCTTTTGTCGTTTGTCATGCGTCTTTTTTATTGTAATGTCTTTCATAAGGTAGTCTGGTAGTCAGTTTTACTTTAAAATACCACTTTAGTGAATTAAAATATGATCATAAACTCTTATTTTTTTGCAGTTACTTCAATTTTATTTGTATGCACAATATAATTATATGTAAGTAGACCTTTTTATGTTATTATTTTGTTCCTATAATAATATTTAAGTTCACATAAAGTGGCTTGAAGAATGCAGATGTTAACTTTTTTTTTTTTTAATGAAACAAAGTTTTGGATATATTGGCAGGTTCATCTTTTTCTAATACCCAAGTCACAGCCATGAACATTCGATTTGAAAAAATCTGTACGGTTGAGGTCAAAGGTTTACATACACCTTAAAGAATCCACAAAATGTTAATTATTTTACCAAAAATGGGGGTGGGTGAAAACTTTTGAAATATGAAGATCAGGGTAAATTTAACTTACTTTGTCTTCTGGGAAACACTTAAGTATCTTCTGTAGCTTCTGAAGGCCAGTACTAAATGAAAAAAAAAAGATATTTAGGCAAAATAATAAAAATGTACACATCTTCATTCTGTTCAAAAGTTTACACCCCTGGCTCTTAATGCATCGGTTTTCCCTTCTGAAGCATCAGTGAGCATTTGAACCTTCAGTAATAGTTGCATATGAGTCCTTCAGTTGTCCTCAGTGTGAAAAAGATGGATCTCAAAATCATACAGTCATTGTTAAAAAGGGTTCAAATACACAAAAATGCTGAAAACCAAAGAATTTGTGAGACCTGAAGGATTTTTCTGAAGAACAGCGAGCAGTTTAAAGGTTAAAACAAGTTAATTTAGATAGCAGTAAGAGCAAATTTTGAGCAAATCTTAAGACAGAGCAAAAAAATGTAGTATATTTAAGTTTAGCAGCAGTTTAGTTCTACCTGTCACTGCTGTGTACAGATCTGTGTGCTCAACCACAGGGCAGCTGCTAAACTGATTCGGAGACAGTGTTACCATGTAATCGGGTTATCTCCGAGGTGGAAAAGAGAGGAAAATCTATGCCCTGATTAGATAAAAGGCATAGCTTCCAGCCATAACATCTAACCATAATATGACATCGGATAGGCTCTGGCAATGTGAAAAATAGGTCTCTGTTTTTGTCATCCTCTGTTTCTTTATTTATTTACTGTAATTTTAGATTTTAGAGGGGAACATCTGTTTTGATTCGAATGTCGGATAACGACGGTTTAATGGATCATGCTATGGATAAAGTGAAGAACCGTGGGACGGTTGTGATTGATGTGGATGGGAGACTTGAGTCACCGCTCTGGTTTTTCGAAATAGTTTGCCAGGGAATTTTTCGGGGAAGGAGGAAGAGTGAATTTGAGAGTTTGGTGAGTGAATGAAAGAGACTATGACATGTTACCACATGAAACAGTATATTCAGTGGTAAAAAAAAAAAAAAAACATCTATCTATCTATCTATCTATCTATCTATCTATCTATCTATCTATCTATCTATCTATCTATCTATCTTTCTGTCTATCTGTCTGTCTATCTGTCTGTCTGTCTGTCTGTCTATATACACTACCAGTCAAAGTTAATGTTTTTTAAAGAAGTTATGTTCACCAAGCCTGCATTTATTTGATTGATCCAAAGTACAGTACAATTTTTAATTATTTTTACAATTTAAAATAACTGCTTTCTATTAGAATATATTTTAAAATGTAATTTATTCCTGTGATCAAAGCTAAATTTTTTAGCATCATTACTCCAGTCATCAGTGTCACATGATCCTTCAGAAATCATTCTGGTATGCTGATTTGTTGTTCAAGAAACATTTTTATTATTATTATTTAAAACAGTTGAGTACATTTTTTTCAGAATTCTTTGGTGAATAGAAAAATCCAAAGATCAGCATTTATCTGAAATAAAAAGCTTTTGTAACATTATAAACTATACCAAAAGCTTGGAATCAGTATAAAATTATTTATTTTATTTTATTTATTTTTGGGGGGGAAAGAAGCTATACAAAATAATACTTTTATTTAGTAAGGATGCTTTAAATTGATCAAAAGTGATGATTAAGACATTTACAATATTATAAAAGATTTCTGATAGATTCTGAACTTCAAATTCATCAAACGAAACCTGAAAAAAGATTCTACTTGGCTGTTTTCAACATAATAATAATAAATGTTTTCTGAGCAGCAAATCAGAATATTATAATGGGGATGATCATGTGACTGGAGTAATGATGCTAAAAATTCAGCTTTGAAATCACAGGAATAAATTACGTTTTAAAATATATTCAAATAGAAAACAGTTGTTTTAAATAGTAAAACTATTTCTTGTTTTTACTGTTTTTGCTGTACTTTGGATCAAATGAATGCAGGCTTGGTGAGCAGAAGAGACATTAAACTTTTAAACTTTTGACTGGTAGTATATATAGATAGATATGTACATGAATAAATAGATACATTTTACTGTATTGTTTAACTTCCAAATTGTTTTTGCACTTAAAATTAATAATTCTATAACCAGTACTAAATAAAAACATTAACGCGTCAGACTAACATTAAAGGGATAAATCACAGCAAAATTTGAATTCATCATTTTCTCACTCTGTATAACTTCAGTTTCTTCCATGGAACAAAACATGAGAAGTTTATAAACTATGAAATTTTAAAACAGACAAATCATTGACATTAAATAATCATTCCTTTCATTGTATGAAAAAGAGCAATTTGGATGCTATAAAAAACTCCTTTTGTGTTCCAAAAAATAATAACATTTTATTTTATTATTTTATTTTAGTAGAGACCATGGAATAATATGAGAGGGAAAAAATCCTAGCACAGCTATGTAGATAATTGATCAATTAAACAATTTAGCGGTCATTATTTTAAAATATTTGACTGTAGAATAGTTCGATTGACCAATCAGAATCAAGTGTTCCAGGGAGAAGTGCAATAATACTGTCTAATATTACTTTTTCCCTTACCCCTTGGTTACATCAGCAGAAAAAGTTATTAAATTTTGATGAAACTTTATGAAAGCAAGCGTTTTTGTCTTTTAAAGTAACATGCGATGATGAATCATGCACAATAAGAGCCCCAACATTTTCATTAAGAAAGTAAATGGGGTCAATTTTGCTTTTATGTTGTCTTTAACAAGAAACAGAGGGCCTTAGGTTGAATTCTCTGCTCCCATGGATATTTTTTTCATAGATAAAGATAAAGAAATGAGAGAGAGCGAGTGACTGAATGAACGGGTGAGTCAGAGAGAGGAAGAAAGAAAGTAACCCTGTCCCGGCGCTAACAGCTGTGTTGCAGCTGCCAGTGGCTCCTGCTGAGGGTGAGCAGCTCAATTCTCCAGGGTCAGATCTGTGGTATGGCGGTATCCGTGGCAACGGGCTTTGGGCCTGTGCGGCAAGAACAATCCTGCCTCTGAGAGCCGAGCGCTGCGCTCTGAGCTCAACACACCGGAATGTTCTACACCAAGAGAGGAAAAAAGAAGCAGAGGGAGAGGGTGAGGGATGGAGACAGTGACGAGGTAAAGAGAGAGAGTAAAATGAGAGAGCAAGAGGGGTCAAGAAAACAACAGTGTTCCTTCGATGGTATTGACATTAATATAAAAGGGAAAAAAAATCAGTTTGAGCCCAAACCATTACTAATTCGGAAACATCACTTTGAACTAGTAACACTGAGTATGTAGAGTATTATGAGGGAGAGTTTGATTACCTGCATCTGATACAGCATTCATTCTTCAGCTCAATCTTATATTCACAATAACACAATCGTTTAAACGTCTGCTGAGAAAAGCGATATCTTTGTCGTACTATTCTTTCATCTGTAAAGGGTGATTTCCAGTGACAGTACTAGTCTTACAAGCTGTTGTTAAAACTGAAAATAACTTACTTGTTTGCTCTTTCAGTATAAAAGTCTTTGCTGCTACTTCACTCATAAAAAAAATCTCTTGTTGCCATCTAATGGCGGAATAATGTAACTAAAATTACCATCACGAACACACACTGTTTCCCAATACAAAATAGTATTATTAAATGCTACTATTATTTATATAAAATATTATTTATTGAATAATAATATTTAATAAACAACAACAACGGCCTTTATAAAAGTTGCAAGGCAATTTAGTCAAAAGTACAAAGGCAGCGCTTTGATACGGAACGCCCGCAAATTTTCAAATAGACAATATATCTATTAACAAACCACATATTTGAAGTCTAAAAAACTCTTTAAACTACATTCTGTGACACAAAAACATTATTTATAAATAATGCTGTATTTGGGCATCAGCCATGACACTCACTGTGAGAAATACCGCAAGCGGAGTGATACAAACAGTGAAACAGTTGGAGTTCCGATATCACTAGAATATCACACTCCTCTCAGCCAATCAGATTAGAGGACCAGAAAGAACTGTTGTATAAAAGAAAATAACCTGCAAGAGAAAAAAGGATAGAACATAAGAAGACAGGATATAGAAGTAAAATGTAATATTAGAATATTATAAGAATTATATTAGAATATAAGAGACACAAGGGGTTAAATGTTGGAAGTTAGACTGAAAAAAGTGGTCTGGTGTGAGAAAGAGAAAGGAGAAATAGACCAATATGATCTCAGCCAAACAGAATAGCGGTTGTCAAGTTACCAGGTCTTTCACTGTCCCCTAAAGCAAGGCGGCTGGAGTCGGTCTTATCTCCTGGCTCCAGCTCCGGCCCACAGCAGTCTGGCCCGTAGAGCCTCTCTCAGCGCTCAGCCTGCAAACATCGTTTTAAATCTGAAGCTTCATTAAAAAATCATCCTGCAGCATCCACAATGATATTAAATATATTAAACAGGTATCCAGACAGACACAAAACCTGCAATGCTCATATGCTGCATGAACAGTTGTAGCACTTTTGTACACAATTTTTTTTTGTTTAGTTTATTAATGTCATTTGATTTTAGATATACCTTCTTTTTACAATAATGTTTCCTTTGCCATCATCTAATGCTGTAAAATATATGTAACCCTGGCCCACAAAACCAGTCATAAGTAACACAGGTATATTTGTAGCAATAGCCAACAATACATTGTATGGGTCAAAATGGTCGATTTTTCTTTTATGCCAGAAATCATTAGGATATTAAGTAAAGATCATGTTCCATGAAGATATTTTGTACATTTCTTACAGTAAATATATCAAAACTGAATTTTTGTTTAGTAATATGCATTGCTAAGAAATTCATTTGGTCAACAAAGTATAGTTGTATCTCAGCCAAATATTGTCCTATCCCAACAAATCAATGTATCAATGGAAAGCGTATTTATTCAGCTTTCAGCTGATGTGTACATCTCAATTTTAAAAAATCAACCCTTATGACAGGTTTTGTGGTCCAGGGTTACGTATGTAAAATTTACATTACAAAATTACATTATGTTGCAATGCCTAAATTCTGTTCAAATGAATGATTTTAATTAATTTGATTTTTAATTAATTTATTTTTTAATATTATTTTGTATATAGAATCTTCCATTTATTGATTATTATTGCCTTATTGTTATCAGTCAGAGGTTGCAGTGAATTAGATATCATCTACAACTGTTATTGTTTTCGTGTTTGAATAGATTAGAGAGCACTATTCACTGTTAACTAGTTGCTTATTAGCATGCATATTACTAGCATATTGGCTGTTTGTTAGTATGTTTAAAGCACATATTAACCTTATTCTGCATAATCATATTCTAGAAACCTTAACCCTACCCATTACCAGTACTGGGAATAACAGTGTTATAAATAAACGCGTTACTAACGGCGTTATTTTTCTCAGTAGCGAGTAATCTAGCTGATTACTGTTTTCCCTGTTACAACGCCGTTACGTTACTGACAATAAAATGTGGCATTACTATAATTTATTCTAATATTATTATAATTTTATTTTTCAGTTCATCTGAATGGATGCGCAGCGTACCTGTATTTTGACTAACCTTAAATTCTAGTGTGAAGGCACATGACTAGCCGTCGCTTTGTCTCACACACACGCAAAGAAAGATACGGAGAGAGAGTCTTATATACCATGCAGAATTGACACGCAACATGTAAAAAAAATAATTGTTGCTGTATTTTCCTGTCAAAATAACAAGTTTGTTTGGAATTCTTCAGCTTTTAAAAACTGCCAGTTTCTCCGGTAGAAGGTGGAACTAATGCGCAAATAACGATTTCATTGGCTGGCACTCACCTATTATCGTCCTTGATTTGATTTCAGCAAATCAGTTAGAGCGAACGCAGACAACGTGATTAATATTCATGAACCCAGCAGCTCATTAATCCTTGGTGCGTGTTATATTGTTATTTGTAGTAGAAATCATAGTAGTTTTGTTATCTTATCAGTATTAATATCTTAAGCACCACCACCAGTCCTAAGTTCAGTCAACATGACATATGCTTCCATACATGGTTATTCTAATTACTAAAGTTCTAATAATTTAATTTCATTTAAATTTCATTCAACTTATTTCATATTGGTGGCATCCAAGTTATTTGACAAATTTGAACATTTAAAAAAAAGTAACACAATAGTTACTTTTCCTGGTAATTAGTTACTTGTATAATGATGTAACTCAGTTGCTGTGAGAAGTACAGTAGAACATAAATACTACAACAATCACCTTATTTACTGTCAATAAGCAGTAACTTAGGAGTTTACTTAAGGAAAACTCTTAGTTAATAGTGAATATGTGTTCCCTAATCTAAAGTATTTTGTGGTTTTTATTTAAATGTATACATCAAGTATTCTATAGCATCTTCACAGCTTTAAAAAGTTGCTTTGAAATCACAGCATCTCACATCATGTTGCAGTTATGAAACAGCCATTGTCCTCAGTTAAAAGCAGTTTATTTTTGAAGTCACACATTATAGCTGAATTTATAAATCTGCCACCCACAGTCCTTCTGGACGGCCCTCAGCGACCAGCTGCCTCCTGTTTGGCATTGTCTATATATTTCATACTCAAGATTTCATTTACATGAAGCGCTGACAAAGTGTCAATGAACTAAGGAGAGATACGCCGTATCACGCTAGCTGGGTCGACCAGGCATGAAAAAGTTAAGCTGCCATCAGATTGACAGCAGAAGTTTGTGTATTAATATTCATTTGAGCGCTAATGGAAGTTGTTCGGATGTTGTAAACATCACATGCGCGTTAGCGTGCGCTGTTTATCACGTACGCGAAACGCGGACAGTTAGTCTCCATGAATACTAACATGATTAGACAAGAGTTTTTGCGCTTAAACAAGCGTTTCCTGTGAGTATTCTGTCAGAGCGATGACGGAAATATGTACAGAATGATGTGCGTTGGGGGGAGCGCAGCGAGAGTTTCCATGGCAACAGGATTCCTGCGAAAAGGTCAACGTCGAAGGCAGACTTGGAAAAGCACAAGAGGATTATTGGGGATTTAGCGGCGAGTAAAATCATTTTTTATTCTCTTTTTATGTATTTTTTTGTCCTATCTGAATGACGATAAAAACACTGGATATGAATAGTGCAATTATATTGCTTAAAAAACGTCTCGCTCTCCCTTTTTATGATTTCTTGCCTTGGTCCTTTGAAGTGAAATTGAAAAGAGAAAGAGTGGTGGACGGCGGTGGTGCTCGGCTTTGTGCTTGGCGCTGATACGCACTCTTCTGCCCCCTCAATCACTTCTTTCTCTCTCTCTCTCTCTCTCTCTCTCTCTCTCTCTCCTTCCTCGCCCCCCTTCCCTTTCCACTCACTTTAATTAAGTCAGCCTCCCTGGCATGGCTGCCAAAGATAATTGGAGTGGGTTTTGGATGCCATTTACTCGAAATGTCGCCTGTTTCTTTCTTTTTTTAAATTTCCTCGTCTCTGCCACGTTCACTAATTTTCTTCCTCTCTTCTTGTCGTTTATGAGATAGGGATTAACCTGAGGTGTGCGCCGCGCAGGTATGCATCACAGACGGAAGACAATTTATTAGCCAACTTTGTGGGCGAAGATTAGGTTTCTTGAACTTGCTTTTAGAAATAGTTCTTGCGATATATTTGGAGCACTTGAAGGAACTTTTATGATAGGCTATATTTATAATCTCAGGCAATTAGTCATGCAAACTTCATTTACATTTTCTTGCTCTAACCTTTTTTTTTTCTTCACTCCTGAAAAGTTTTTTTTTTAAATAGATCTGTGCAGGTTCATTAAAGTCTTCTTCTTCTTAAAAAAAAATAGAATATTTATTTATTAGTTTTTCACTGTACAAGGTGGGTGAGTTGGTCATATGTTTTTTTCTGGATGTTTCATCACAGGTTTATCACATCCTGCATAAAGTTGAAGTTTGCTTATGTTACATTTGAAAAACAAGTTTAATAGGTCCTAATGTTTCAGTAGGCCAAAAATATATATAAAAAAGGATTATCAGTAATTCTTATCATAGTATTAAAATAAACGTGAAAAAAAGTCATGATAGGTTTAATTCTCACTATTACATAGTTATTGGCTGCTTATTAGTATTTTTAGGCACATTTTAATGCCTTATTCTGCATGACCATATATGTAGATGCCTTAACCCTACCCAATACCTAAACAACTACTTTACTAACTGTTAGTAAGTCGCAAATTAGGAGTTTATTAAGAGAAAACTCTTAGTTAATAGTGAATGTGCTTCTAAATCTAAAGGAAATTAATTAATGTTAATTTGTAATATAATATAATATAATATAATATAATACCTGTAGTGTTACCATAATCTCATAGTAGGTGTTTCAAATATATTAATGTGTAATATTTAGAAAATTTTTAATATAAAAAGTCATGAAATAAGTTAGTTTGTTAAATGTTTTGGAAATAATCTTAAAATAGGTCTTTTACAGGAATATATTTGTAATGTTTTGAAAATAAAATAATACAGCCTTTTAAAACATAATATAATATAATGTAATAATTCTATTGTGATGAACACATTTCTTTGCTTAATATTGTTTTTCCCCCTTCAAAATATTATGCTTTATTCCCACAATATTAATTTTACTGTAACTTCAATTAAATATATTAATACATATTTTTCTGCTGTTTTGTTGTTAATTTATAATTAGGGAAGCAACAATATTAAAATTCTAGTATAATATAATATAATATAATATAATATAATAAATCTAGTGTTACCATAATCTCATAATAGGTCTTTTACAGAAATGAATTTGTAATATTTTGAAAATTAATTAAAAAAAAAAGTTTAAAAAGT
The DNA here is from genome assembly GCF_022985175.1 of Labeo rohita. NCBI lineage: Eukaryota > Metazoa > Chordata > Actinopteri > Cypriniformes > Cyprinidae > Labeo > Labeo rohita. Next base: position 6,509,671 of record NC_066878.1, read on the forward strand.
TAAAAATTAAAAAAAGGTCATAAAAGAAAAAAAAGGTAATATTTTGAAAGTAAAATAATGCAGCATGTTTCTGTTGTGATAACCACATTTCTTTGCATAACATTGTTTTTTTTCCTCAAAATATTATGCTTATTCATATAATACATATTTTACTTTAAATTAAATTAAATATGTAAATAAATATTTTTTCATTTTATAATGTAATTAGGTAAGCAACAATATTAAAATTTTGGATAATATAATATAATATAATAATTATATTGTGATAATCACATTTCTTTGCATAATATTGTTTCCCCCCCTCAAAATAGTATGCTTTATTCACACAATATGAATTTTACTGTAACTTCAATTAAATTGGTTAATGAATATTTTTCTGTCATTTAATAATGTATAATTTAAAATTGGGGAAACAACAATATTAAAATTCTGATATAATATAATATAATATATGATATTGTGGTAATCACATTTCTTAGCATATTATTATATTTTTCTCACAATATTATGCTTTTCATACAATATTAATTTTACTGTAACATCAATTAAATGTGTTAATAAATATTTTTCTGTCATTTTATAAGGTAAATTTTAAAATTAGGTAAGCAACAATATTAAAATTCTGGTATAATATAATATAATATAGTATAATATAATATAATATAATATAGTTCTGTTGTGATAATCACATTTCTTTGCATAATATTGTTTTTTCCCCCTCAAAATATCATTTATTCCCACATTTTAATTTTGCTGTAACTTCACTTAAATGTGTGTGTTTTTTTTTTAATGTAACATTATTCATATAACATTAGATTGTTTCTTAAACATTGTGACTATGCTTGTAAGATTTACATCTTTGTTCTCATAATGTTACAACTTTATTTAATTTATATTATTGTCAGGGTAAGAAATGTGAGATTTGCTTTTATTTTAAAGTGGCACTAAAACACTGTTGTGTCATTCAAACATTTATCAATAATTAATGAAGGGGTTAACGAATATAATTAATTAATTTACTTGTTTTGGAACATTTTTATTGTGATGATCTTTCCTTTTTGTTGATCATTTCTAAGGAAGCATTGTTCTCTTTCAGAGAGATGATTTGCTTTTATGAGATATAGCCAAGCTATACAAGTATAATATAAATGTACTACAGCTCACTTTGCTGCCAATTTGTCAGGTTAATCCTTTGTTTTGTAGCCAGTACTCTGATTTATTGCGTGTGATGAACTTTCATGTTTTATTGACGACATCTGTTGTGTTTCGCAGCCCAGGTCTGGTGTTATGAAGTGCTGTTATGTAATCAGGTGGTATAAAACTTTATACAGTACCACCCATTATAGCACGTCTGCTCATGGCGATCTCCTCAGGCGTCAGCGTGTCACGGTTTGGCGTACACGTGTCATAGTTTTCGAGCTAGCGCTTGTAGTAGCGTGTGTGTTCTGGTCACAGTGTGTGGTGACTGCAGCGGGAGTCAGTGAGTGAGGCCTCCTATCAATCACGCTGGGCTGCTGAAAAGGGCTGCGCTGGGCCGGGCCACCCATCCAGCCGGCCACGGCAGGGGGATCCAATATCCCCCCAGCCCTAATGTACTCCAGATGGCCAGGGCAGAGCGCTGGGGCCGGCCAGGGCCTCTCTGTACACCTCCAGAGAGACTGGGAGTGAGAGTGCAGGGCGATCTGTCTGCATAGCTGCGGTGTGTGTATGTTAGAGAGGAGACGTCCTGACCGTGGGGTTCCACTGGAGTGTGTTTGCTGAGCTTGCCGTATACGCACACACACATTCTCTCACCTTCACGAGCCTCATATAGAAGTGTAGTAGGGGTTCAAAAGAAGTCAACCTATCCACAGGGGTTGCTCCAGAGGTACCGATTTTCCAGAGGTTGCAGTAACTGTATTTTTCTGGCGTTTTATTATGTATGATTTAATGTATAATTCAAAATGTAAAGCATGATTCCAATATTAAAATTCTGGTATATAATATAATATTATTATTGGCCAAAATTAATTGCAGGTTATAAAGTTATTGCGAGACATAAACTTACAATCCTGACTTTTTTTCTCAAAATTGCATGGTATAAACTCACAAGTGCAAGTTATAAAGTCAAAATTGTTAGATATAATCTCACAATTCTGTCTTTTTTTCTCAGAATTGTGTGATATAAACTGACAGTTGCAAGTTACAAAGTCAGAATAGCAGGATATAAACTCGCAATTGCCAGAAATAAAGTCAGAATTGCGAGTTTGATTTTTTTTTCAAACTCGCAATTGCGAATTATAAAGTCCAGTTGTGAGGAATTTCTTATATCTTGCAATTCTGACGTAATAACTCACAATTACGTGTTATAAAACCAGAATTGCAAGAAGAAAGTCACAACTGCGAGCTATAAACTTGCAAGAATCAGAATTGTGTATTTATTTCTTGCAATTCTGAATTGCAACTTTCAGAATTGCAACTTTCTTTCTCAGAATGTGAATTTAAATCTTTAAATTCTAAGTTGTTTTCTCGGAATTGTGAGTTTATCTTGCCATTCTGACTTAATAACTCACAATTGTGTTATAAAGTCAGAATTGCGAGATATAAACTAGCAATTCTAAGAAAAAAGTCACAATTACGAGATGTAAACTCGCAATTCTGAGAAAAAAGTCGCAATTGCGAGATATTAACTTGGAATTCTAAGAAAAAAGTCAAACTTATATATTTATATCTCATAGTTCTGACTTTATTTCCCAGAATTGCAACTTTATTTCTCAGATTTATGAGTTCTTGCAGCTCTGATTTTCTCATAATTGCGAGTTTAAATCTTGGAATTCTGAGTTTTTTTTCTCACAGTTGCAAGTTTATCTTGCAATTCTGACTTAATATAAATATAAACTTGCAATTCTGAGAAAAAAGTCACAGTTGTGTATTTATATCTCAGTTCTGACAATATTTCTCAGAATTGCTAGGTTAGATGCAGCTCTGACTTTTTGTCTCAAAATAGCAAGTTTAAATCTTGGGATTCTGAGTTTTTTTCTCGCAATTGTGAATTTATTTCTTGCAGTTCTGAGAAATGAAGTCAGAATTGTGAGATATAAACTCGCAATTCTAAGAAAAAAGTCACAATTACGAGATATAAACTCACAATTCTGAGAAAAAAGTCACAATTGTGAGATACGACCTCACAATTTTGAGAAAAAGGTCAGAATTGTGTATTTATATCTCACAATTGACTTTATTTTTCAGAATTGCAAGTTTATATCTTGAAACTGTGACTTACTTTCACAGAATTCCAATTCTTGGAATTCTGAATTTTTTTCTTACAATTGTGATTTTATTTTTCATAATTCTGACTTAATTTCTCATAATTACGAGTTTATATCTCACAATTCTGACTTTATAATGGGCAGTTGTGAGTTTTTATTTCACAGTTCTGAGAGTCAGAAATACAATTACCATTTTTAGTTTTTATTCAGTGGCAGGAACAGGCTTCCTTAGACCACACCTTTCTTCTTTAGGAATATTCCTACAGTAAAAAATGTAAATAGGAATTAAAAGTCAAGTTAATGGGAGAAAGTAAAGCTTTAAAGCACTCTGACACTCATTCTGCAGAGGGGATTTAAATATGGTAAAATGTGTCTATACTGAAAGTACTATACTCTTATTAATTAAAAGCATAATCAAATTCTGGGTGAGGGATTTGACAGACTTTATGAATTGTGGTTCTGAATTTAAGGAAAAATTCAGTTTCTTGCAGAGATTCCATGTGGTTCTAGTCATGGCATACCAGCATCGCTGATTTAGATAATGGCCCCTGTAGGTGGAAGAACGCTACCATTTTAGTAAAATAAACAGTCAGAAATTGGACTGAGGGTTATTTGAAATGTTATAGATACACTGAGGAATGTGTCTGTCTCCCTGAGGCGCACATGGAAGCTTTCATGGTAACACTATATCTGATGGAAGCCATCGGCCCGCCACAGTTGTTGATGCACCTGCGGGTTCGAAACTTGGCTCGGACCTATAGATGGCCAGAGAGAGACTTTCCATTCAGAATAGCTTGTCATTTTATCCCTGAATATTCTCAGTCTCTCTGTTCATTCTTACATTTTCTCCGTACCCCCCTGACATCTCATCTTCTCACCCTCTTTGAGTGTATTTTGTCTTGCTCTTTCTTTCTCCGTCGCTTTTTCTCTCACCCCTCTCATCTCCCCGCTGCCTTACTTCCCCCCCACACATGATTCTCTCTCCCTGTGGCATTGCAGAGGAAATTTAATATTGGATTGTTTGGAGTTTCCAAGGATTCCATTCGGCGTAGCTCCGGGCACTACGCAAAGACAAACATCAGCTGTTGGGGCCAAGAGCAGCAAACATCGCCTCATTATCCCACCATGCTCATTTTTGCTCCACTGGTCTCGTCTTATGCTCTCTTCTAAGTGATTCTTTCTCCATGTTAAACTTGCTCTACAGGACGTCTCTGCTCCTGTCAAAATCACAAAGTGTGGAAAGTGTATAATAAACATTCTAAAGAATCATATTTTGCAGTTTTATGGAATGTTCTAGAACTCTTTTTGGGTGGATTCTGGAACTTTTCACATTCTAAATACTCCATGGGCACCTTGCTCTCCCTGTGTTCCAGATCCTCTGGCGGGAGACTTTTTTTTTTTTCCAGGAAAAAATGTAGGGCATGAAATGCACCCAAACAGATGGATAGATGGATTGACAGAAAGCTGGATAGACTTATAGATGTATAGACAGACGGATGAACAGATAGATGGAAAGACGGTTGGGCAAGTAGATAGATAGATAGATAGATAGATGCATAGACAGATATACAGATGGATGGATGGATAGATGGAGTGGTAGAAAGAGGGATAGACAGAACACAGATGCAGATATATATATATAGATGGATGGACGGATGGATAGATGGATAGACAGACGGATGCACAGACAGACAGATAGATAGATAGATAGACGGATGGATGGATGGATGGATGGGCAGAGTTGTGGATAGAAGGATAAACAGATAAACAAACGGATGGTTGGATGATAGATGGACAGACAGACAGATAGATAGATAGATAGATAGATAGACAGAGATAGATAGATAGATAGATAGATAGATAGATAGATAGATAGATGGATGGATGGACAGAGTTGTGGATAGAAGGATAAACAGACGGATGGTTGGATGATAGATAGATGGATGGATGGATGGATGGATGGACAGTTGTGGATAGAAGGATAAACAGATAAACTGACGGATGGTTGGATGATAGATGGACAGACAGACAGATAGATAGATAGATAGATAGATAGATAGATAGATAGATGCATAGACAGATGTATGGATGGACAGACAGAGTTGTGGATAGAAGGATTAACAGATAAACAGACTGATGGAAGATAGATAGATAGATAGATAGATAGATAGATAGATATGGATGGATGCATAGATAGATAAAGGGATGGTTGTACAGATGGATGGATGGACAGAAGGATGGATGATAGAGTGGTGGATAGAAGGATAAACAGATGTGTAGATAGATAGAGAGATAGACTGATGGATGACAGGCGGACGGACAGACAGACAGATAGATAGATAGATGAGGATCTCAGCAAAGAATGAATGAGTAATATTAGCGATGATAATAAAATAATACCTTGTCTTCCTTTAATGTAATACCCTGTTTTTCCGTGTCATTCTCTCTCTCCATCATGGCTTCTATTGACCTACTCTCTTCAGCCTCTTCTTGCCAAGTAAAACATCTTGTTATTGGGTTAACATTACCTCAGTGGCTTGTCTTTACCTCGCACTTACACATCCCGTATGAATTGCGTAGATTTAAACAGCTGCACTCTGCTCGCTATCCCCCGCTTCCGGTAAGATACTGGGAAATTTTACCGGAGCTGATAGATTATGACTGTAACCATTTAGCCATATGTCTCATCAGTGTCCAGCGTTTGACCCTCCCCGCCGGGCTCTGTTGGCCGGTCCGAACGTACGTGCCTGCCGCAGAGTCTCCTTGCAGTGCTCTTCTGAAACTTAAACTCTTCATTAGGAATCTGCTGACAATCAGAGCAGTCAGAGAGTGTGTGTGATAATCCCCCCTCTCGTTAACCCCCCGTGGCTCTCTCTGTGAGCGCGCACACACACTTGCTCCTGAGGTTTTCTCATTTTTTTTGGGAAGGAATGGAAAGGGTTTGAATCCTCTGCATGCTGATCACCCTTGCCCTAATCCTACTGCCACATTCCTGGCATGGCCGTCTCATGCTCTGTGTTTCTCTCATAGCATAGCATATGCATAGCACCTTATTTATTATCCTCATCACTGGAGCTGAAGCAGACCAGAGCCCAATACGCTCTTCTTTTACTTTGTGAGAAATGTTATTATTTGTATATATTTTATATATATATATATATATTTACAATTATTATTAGCATCATTGTAATTATTATTTTTTATTACATTTTTTTTTTTACTGATTTTACTGATACGTTATATAAATTATAGAGCTCTTTTATTTTTAATGACTTCTAAATTATTTTATTTTATTTTATTTTATTTTCCATGAATGCTTAATTTTCCACCATTAGAACTGGGTGTCAATACACATTTCTCAATTTGATTTATTTCCAATTCACTAGCTTTCAGACTAATTCCACTTCTGTTTGATTTCACTTCAGATTCGAGTTTATGTACACTACCGTTCAAAAGTTTGGGGTCAGTAAGACTTGTAATAGTCTTTAAAGAAGTCTCTTATGCTCATCAAGGCTGCATTTATTTGATTAAAAATATAGAAAAAAAACAGTAATATTGCAAAATGTTTTTACAATATAAAATAATGTTTTTTTATTTTAACATACTTTAAAATAGAATTTATTCTTGTGATGAAAAGCTGAATTTTTATCAGCTGTTACTCCGGTCTTAAGTGTCACATGATCCTTCAGAAATCATTCTAATATGCGGATTTATTATTAGAATGATCAATGTTGGATAATATCAACAGTTGTGCTGCCAAATATTTTTTGGAACCTGTGATTGTTTTTTTTCAGGATTCTTTCATGAATAACAAGTTTAAAAAGTACAGTGTTTATTCAAAATATAAATATTTTATAACAATGTAAATTATTTATTATTAACTTTTAATAAACTTTTAATTATTAACTTAATACATCCTTGGTGAATAAAAGTATTAATTTCTTAAAAAAAAAAAAAAAAAAAAGAAACAATAAAAATGTACTGACCCCAAACTTTTGAACGGTAGTGTATATTTCACTTATAATGCTCTTTGCATTGCTTGCATATTGAAGAAATTCTCTCTCAGCTATTGCTATAAATTATACAAGGAAACTTCTAGCATGGTACATTATAAACATATTGATAATAAATAATAAAAACGTATTTATAATTTATACATTTATAAATGGTTTAAATATATTTATTATTTATAAACATTTTATACTTGTAATACATTTTAAGAAGGTGAAGGGTCTAATATTTTGATGATATAATAAAAAATAAAATAATAATATTCATTATTATTATTATCATTGCTATTATTATTATTATTTAAATATGTTTATTTATTTGTAATAACAATGTACATTATGAAAGTATTGATAATAAATTATAAAAATGCATTCATAATTTATACATTTATAAAATGTTTATTATTTATATATATATTTACTATTTATACACATTTATACCTGCAATACATTTTAACATGGTGTGTGTTATATTTTGATAATAAAAAAGAAATAAACTGTAATAAAAAATAAAAAAAAAAAAAAAAAAAAAAAAAAAAAAAGCAAAAAAACATGCAATAAATTGTGTGTGTGTGTGTAATATTTAATAAAACAAATTTTTTAGAAATGGAAAATTATTATTATTATTCTTTAAATATATTTATTTATTTGTAATAATAATGTACATTATGAAAATATTGATAATAAATAAAAATGCTTTTAAAATAATAAATATATTTAAGTATATGTATAAATATATTTATTATTTATATATTTTATACTTGTAAGAAATTTTAACGGTGTGTGTAATATTTTGATAATAAAATAAAAATATATTGTAAATGTATTAATTATTATTATTTAAATATATTTAGATATTTGTAATAATTGACTTCCAATAACTATAATAATAATTGTTTCTAATTTATGTATATATTAATATAATAAAATATGTTAATCCATATATAATATTTAGTTAGTTTAGAGCTTGAGTAAAAATTACAAATGCCTACAGATTTCAGAGTTTCTCCTTATGCTGGATGGCTTCCTAAAGCAGGCCTGTTTCCAGTGCATGCCGGTTTATTCCATTAACAGCAGCTGAGTGGAAATTGATGGATGACGTGTTAAATGGTTTAAAAAACGGCATAAGTGGCCGCCGTTTCCATCGGTCAAAGAATCACTCAACAAGCGTCTGCTGAAACGACTCCTACAGAATGATGTATTAGCACAAACTGCTTTCTGATCTCACGACACATTTATCACAGGCGGCTTCTCTGGTTTATGCCGCATCCACCCAAAGTCTCACCAAGCGACAGAGCTGGATGCCTCATGGTAAGATTAGGAGGTATCCATTTAAACAGCCCCGCAGATTGGGAAAGCCAGATAACACGCACACTGTCCCCTTACCCGTATCTCTGCTCAACATGAGAGCGACCAGACCGATTTGACAGCAAGCTCTTGAAGATTACCTTCCTCCTCTATGAGCTCAGGAGTTCCAATTTCGGCAGAATTCCAGCCTTCGATATTCCGATTTTTATCAGCGCAGTGAGAAAACGCAGCCGTGGCGTGTCATCGGCAGGAACGGCCGCTCGCTCTTGTGTGAGCTAATGACATCAAGATGCGATTGTCAAATGATACACACCCTTCACACAAGCACATAAAAGTTAGAATAACATAAGAGCACTTTAAATGAAAATTCTGGTGCATTTTCTAAAGATTGCCAATGTGTTACATATAATGGATGGGGCCAAGCGGCATTGAATTCTGTTCAAAAGAGAGCTATTAGCTTTTTTGCCCTCTTAGCTTGTCATACAGTCGAACCAGTGTACGTGTTGTACGTGCACACCTCTCCTTTATCTCAGCCGCTTGCCAGGAAGTGTATTGAAAATAAACCAAAGGATATCCTTCCATACAGTATTACCAGCATTAGACTGATTTTAGGCCACAGTTAATGTAGGTTTCCATCATATTGTCTCAAAGTTATACAAATGTCTGTGTTTTAGAAATCGTGCAGTTGTGAACGTGCAAATCTTTTAGGATCCATTCTTTCCACACTTGTGCAGTCTATTGAGAAAATGCTAATTATAATAAAAGCTTTTAGCTATGCTAATGAGGTCATTTGCATGCGAACCATCGGGCCTCTGGGAATCACAAAATTTCACCACACAGTAAGTTTCCGCAACACCCATTTCAGCGAAGACTTTAATCTAATTTTAAAAAGCAGGACACTTTGGAATTATTTCTAGATCTACCATATCCAAACAATCATTAGCATAAATACAAAGGCAAGTAAAATTGCAGATAGATTGCATGAATGGTGAATGAAGAATCTGAATGTCTCAGACACATACAGTATGCATACTGTGCGCAGAATGCAGATTTTCTTAGAGCGTTTCTCCAGATAACCTTTTAAATTTTGCAAAACTGCCGATGTACAAGCAACCCAGACTGTATCCCATAATGCAGTGTGCTGAATTTGACCTTCCATTTCATTAAAGACAGGGGGTAACTGAAGAGAGTTACTTTTCTGTATTTTTCCCCATACAGTGAAAGTCAATGGGGTCCAATTGAACATTTTGTGGACATTGTCAAAACATCTTCTTTAGTGTTTTGCAGAACAAAGAAAATCAAGGTTTGTAAAAAATGGGTTTTCATTTTTGGGCCTTTAAACTGAATGGAAAGCCGACATCTAGAGAGAGACAGAGAAAATTTGAGCTCATGAATATCAGAGATTAATCCTCCACCTGCGGTTCCTACAGGTTAATGAGCAGAGCTGGGACGCTGAGTCTCCCAAGCTGTTTTACACTGGTGTGTGTGTTTGTATGTGAAGGCAACATGTTGCCTGAAGGTGTGTAGCCCTGGGGTGCATGTTTGCACGTCTAAATGCGCTTGTGTTTGGCCTGAGAACCTGGTCTGGATTTTTTCCGTCCCCGTGCTGGGGTTCTGCTCCGACATGCTGCCCTTTTCCCTTCTTCATTAATCAAAGCTCACATCTCTGTCCTTTTCCTCTCCTGGCGTGCATGGGGACGTGCTCGCAACGCGCTCTCAACGCATTGCAAATCTGCCCACGGAAGGACCTCTAATGTAGTGAATGTATTCAGGTGGGCCGGTTTTATGTATTCACTTTGGAGAAGCCCTGACTCAGGACATTAAGATTCATGATATTTGGGCATTTGTGACACACGCGCGCTGTTTAAAATTATTCATTGCATTCCCCGCAGCATCTGTGACTGACAAACTTCCGCACAGGATACATAGAAAAGGAGCCAGGAAAATCACAATCAGATACACTTTTGGCAGCGGCACACGCGCGCTTTGAAGATCAACGATTCCTCAGGTTAGGCACAGAGGATGTTTGGAGTTTGCCGTCAAGTCGTTCACTGTCGATTCATACTAATCATTCATTTTACAGATGAAGTGTGTTGTGGTGGTTAAATGCTTTTTATCACAGCTTAATATGCAAAGACAACTGTAAGAAAGCCTTTCCCAGGCTGATTCCCCTGAGAAGTATAAACAGTGTAGTATTTTCAAAACATCGCTTATTTGAACCCAACCTGCCCGACAACAGCAACATTGACTCAGCCAATGGTGTGAGTTTAAAACGGGGCTTTCCCTTTTATGGATTACATTTTTGACAATTTTTTTTATAAAGACAAAGAATGTGCATCATTGCAGTAATCAAGCAATTTTAATTCGAACTTATATTTTTACAGTTGAGGTCAAAAGTTTACATCCCCCTTTTCAAGAGAAAATAATAGTTGAATTTATAAAAATGATCTGGTTCAAAAGTTTACACCCCCTTGATTCTTAATAGTGTTGTTACCGCTGTTCTGCAGAAAAATCCTTCAGTTCCCACAAATTCTGTGGTTTTCCAGCATTTTTGTGTATTTGAACCCTTTCCAACAATGACTGTATGATTTTGAGATCCATCTTTTCACACTGAGGACAACTGAGGGACTCATATGCAACTATTACAGAAAGTTCAAACGCTCACTGATGCTTCAGAAGGTAACGCAATGCTTTAAGAGCCAAAGGGGTAGAAACTTTTTGAATTTGAAGATCAGGGTAAATTTAACTTATTTTGTCTTGAATAATTTTCTCCATGAAAATCTGGGAAACATCTTCTGTAGCGTCCGAAGGGCAGTACTAAATGAAAAAATTATATTTACACAAAATAAGAAAAATGTACACATCTCCATTTTGTTCAAAGTTTTCACCCCCGGCTCTTAATGCGTTCTTCTGGGGCATCAGTGAGCGTTTGAACTTTCTGTAATTATTGCATTTTGTTAGTGACATGAGTGGCGCAGAAACACACTTCACCTATAAATAAAACGATTTATGTAGTTGTTTTTAGTTTTCGAAACAACGTCCAGCAGAGCGCCATGTTGGAAGTGTCTCAAGAGAAAGTGAAGGTCTGCTGTTTCTTCAGCCTGCCAGCTTGCCTGGTAAACAGATATATAAAACACCCTCTTCCCAGATGTGAGGGCTAGCTGTGAGACGCAGAGGGAGACTATGTGGATGATGATGAATGGGGTCTATAAACCACGAACCACTTCCTCCTGTACTACAGAGCTCACCTGTTTCTGCTTAACGGGGAAAAAACCTGCTGCTCTTTTTCAGCACCGGCTCGCACGCGGAGCCCTCCGCGGGCCGTCCACAAAGGATGTTTCTAACTAACAGGAAGTCATTGCCCGCACACACATCTTTGATCCTTCGGCATTGTGTACAAGGATGCGTGGCTCGCACTGAGAGATTCAATACATGGCCATCCTCCATCATTTGTTTGTAGCTGATAGCGAGAGTAGTTGCAGATGTTTGGTAAATGCCACGTCAAATTGTGAATGCACAGTTAAAGCTGCAGTTTTTAAATATATAAACCGTGAAGTTTAAGTCTTAAACTTGGTTAAATGATAACACTTATATGCTCAAATCAAAGAGTTTGTGACAAAAAGACATTATTGTGTGTCTCAATATTGCTGTCTTCATCGTTAGTGAAGTATATACTTTTACTTTCTGAATTAGCATGCAGGCTTTGTCATTACTAAATAACAGCTCTGACATTGTTCTATTAGCCCCGTCAGTAGCAGCTTTCCGTCAGGTGGCTGTGTTAATTATCGACTGTGATCAAACAGTCAAACGATCGTGGGTGAGGGTCTGGCGGAGCAGTATCGATGGGAAGAGGGCTAACATTCGAACTCTCCCTTTTTCCCAGACACACACCAGACATGTTCAATACATCCCCACTTTACTTTCCATTTCCCCAGCCTTTAAAACGCTCTCCCTGGCAGCTGTAATTATGAGCTCAACCCATGAAGTTACTGGCTGCGGCGTTGCATGTCTCATTTACAAATGCATCAGTTAGTTTCTCATGCAACACTGTAATTAAATAACTTCATACTATTTACTATTTAGCCATTAAGTTTGTTCTGTTTATTTTCTGCTTTATGAAGAATATTGTTCTATTAAAAGACAATTTTCTTTAATCTGTTTAGTATTGACTTCTGAAAATATATTTCATTAAAAAAAAATCTAATTTTAAATTGCTTTTTATTTGGAGTAGCTATAAATTCTGTGATTAGAGCTAGTTTATTAATAGTATTACATTTAAAGTGATTTACTTTTTTTTTTTTTGATGTCACTGCAATACTGTTTAGGCTGTAACAACCTTTAATGTATTATTCAATTGGAAAACATTCTTTATGAATGCACTAATACCCAAAAGAGCTATAGTTTCTGGTTATTTAGACTTTAATGCAACTACATACATGCATATACAGCATAAAATATACATTACCGTTCAAAAGTCTGGGCTCGGTATGTCTGTCTGTCTTTTTTTTTTTTTTAAAGAAGGAAATTTATTAAAGCTCTCAAATGATTAATTGTGATCAGTCGCATTTAAATAAAATTTTTTTACATAATATATGTTTACATAATATATGTTGTGTGTGTACTGTGTATATTCATTATGTATATATAAACATATATATATATATAGTACATGTAAACAAAACTTTTATTTTGAAGGCGATTAATCACGTTTAATCGTTTGACAACACTAAAATTTATACTTATATTCAGAGAGAATGCATTAAATTGATACAAAATATCTCTATTGCTATTAATATTAAATGCTGTTCTTTTGAATTTTTTATTCATCAAATAATCCTGGAAAAAAGTATGATCACAAAGATGTTTCCACAAAAATATTAAGCTGTTTTTAGCATTAATAATGTTTCTTGAGCATATTAGAATAATTTCTGAAGGATCAGACTGAAGACTGCAGTTACACATGCTAAAATACATTTATATTTAAAATACTTTTTAAGGTAAATAATAAAGTAGTCATTTTAAATTTGAAAAAAAATTCCACCAACACATTTTGTTTTGTAGTGTAAATGCATAAGCTTATTTTTATAGTTAACTCAAGTTAACTATAGTTAAATCTTAATATACCTATAGTTAAATCTCTACATATAGTAGATAATTGCAGCTTTTTGCCCAGTAACATGCTGATATCTTATACAATGTTTCATTAATTTCTTATTGCTTTACTGTCTTACTGTAAAAGTGCATGTCCTAACATATACATAGCTGTTTAGGCCATCGTGTGCATGACGGAGAAAGATTTTCCGACTGTATATCAATGAACAGATCGATACGTTTGCATCGACCGATGCTTTTAAATCAATACCCGGTATGTTAAGTCAGAAGGTGCGATGATGTGTTTTAAAAGAGCAAGCCGGAAGGCTTAATCAGTGCACGCCTTTCGCCCGCCGAGACTTCGGAGGTTTCTTTGCTCATTATAAAGTACGTGTGTGTGTGTCCATGTCTGTAAACACAGGTTTGTGGATAGAGTTGTTACCCGGTGTACACGGTGTGTATGGTGTGTGCATTATTATTATGATGCTGCTGTGGGTACCACGCCACTCTAGGGACCAAGACTTGAGAGGCCCCCTTAAAATACCGCGCAATAATTGGAATTGCTTTATCTTTAGTCTCATCAATTAATGTGCAATTTTCCATTTAATTACCAACTCGCTCACAAAATTTGCAATTAAAATGAGGCGAGATAACAGCGAAGATGCCTTTCGGCTGATAGCACTTGGAATGAGAACACAGGCGTGGTGTGTAATCAGTATACAAATCACACACACACAACGTTCTCAATTTGTATGATTTGGACGAGCTTCATAAAATATGCAACGCCAAGCCAGAATCTAATTTGTGCTTGGAAAATTCCTCACGTTTCCACGAAGTCCAACATGAAACGGTCCGAGCGCAGAGGTGCCGATGGTGTTTATGATCATGATAACCCAAAACTGTGTGAGTGTGTGTGTGTGTGTGATCTCCCTAAAATAGATGCTTGGTTTGTCTTGGCCCCTTCGACCATTTTCCACACTCTTCTGCCAACCTGAAGATGAGCTGCGAGGGAAAAAATGATCTTTCCTGTTTTCCCCGCTCGAACTGTTGTCTGTCTGCTGTCTGAGGAAGGTTACATCCTGTCTGCCGTCTGACAGGCTTGGCATCTGTACTCTATTCTGCTCTGTGTCTCTGTGATTTTCCCACAATCCTCTTGACAATCCTCTTGTTCTGCTGTCCACAGAATTATTGTTGCAGACTTTGATGAAAACAATTGGAAAATGCGCATATGCGCCCATTTATAAACACCATTCTGCGCCTTTAAGAATTCAAGCTGTTAAGATATAGACAGAGCTAACAAGCTGTTCTCAAGAGAGAAAATTACTACTACTAACGCACAGAAAGAACTTTATAGGTCACGTTTTAAATGAGTGATTTATGTCTCATGTAATTACAGAACGGAGCAGAGGTCCCACCCACATTAACTCGGCAGATGTGATTGTGCTGTTCTTTCAGAGTAATTATTTATGATTGCTTATGTATTTTTAGTATTCTTTACAATTGTTAGCTTCTGCTTCTTACATCTGTAGGCTGGAAAACTGAAGACCGTGTTTTGGTGGGTCAGACTGTCTGAAATGATCATGTTATTGATTTTGGTGTGAATTCATGAGGTTCCGTAATGAAAACTGAACAAAAGACTGAGCAAGTTTAACGGTTAATATAGTTTCATATGCTTATGGCTGTCGTCTGGGGTTTGGATGCCACTAAATCTTATTTTGAATGCACTCAAATGGGAAAGTTAATATGGGAGAGACAATATCCAACATTCGAAGAGCATATATAACTTAGATAAGAGCATACATAACTAAAAAAGAAATAAGAAAGCTAGTGTTGGATTGTTTTATTTCAATATTTAAACAAAAGTGCAATTTAAGTATAACATTTTAGGACATTTCAAACTGTGAGCAAAGAGTACAGAGCATTTGTGGTGCACTTGGTAAAACTTCACTTAGAAATGGGGTTCAGGGGTCCATTTGTAGTAACATGGGGCCAATTATCTGTAGTCAGGGTTTCCCACAGTGCACCGTCCCCGGAGTCCACCCTTCCCTTGCCCAGTGTCAATTACTCTTCTGACAACAGAACTAATGAGCCCCTGATTGGCCTGCTGGGGTTGTCATGTTTACCTTAGAAAACACTAACTCATCATGTACCTGCACCTCAAGGTGCTTATTTGTTTTTCTGGACAGGCGTACTGCTAACAGTTTTGATTGGGTCGTCAGCAATGCGTTAGATTGTCTTGCTTAAACTTGATACAGATGTGTTGGACTTAGTGACATTATTTGTAGATTATAATATTATGTATGAACTTTGTGCACAGAATTGCATTAAGTGGACACTCTGGGTATTTAAAATGTAAACATTTTGTCCATATGACTATTTATTTATTTATTTTTTTATTTTATTTGCATACTACAACATTGTATACATTTTTGTTTAAGTACAGTTTAAGTACAGCAGCACCTAGTGGTTTGTCATGGAATTGCTTTAGCAAAGATCTCAGGAAAGTTGCAGTATTTATTAATTAATTTATATATTTTCATCAGTATTATTAATTACACATGCAGTCTGCTACAAAAGATAAAAAGCACAATTATTTTCCTTCTGGTAGGAAGGCCAGTAGATATAAATTTGGTTATGAAACAGAACAGCAGATAATCTTTCATGTCACTGTTTTGTTTTCTTCAGGATCTCCATGTGAAGCTATCCCATGATGCAACATGTGTCCCCAGCACCAGCATTGACCATGATGGCCACACAGAGTGTTCCTCCACCATCGTACCAGGAGAGCCAACAGGTCAGTTAACAAACAAACTGTTTATTATTGTTATCATTATCATTATTATTGATTTTAAAACAGAGTATTATTGTAATATTATTTAATAAAAAGATAAAAATACATTTACTCACCTCAGTATTTACATAGTAAATAAAGTAATAATAATAAAACATACCTGCCTAACCAGATTTTGTATTCCAAATAAAAAATTATAGTTTAAGATTTTTTGTAATGTAATGCTGATTATTATTGTAATATTATTTATTAAAAAGATAAAAAAAAACTACCAGTCAAAAGATTTTTAATGTTTTTTAAAGAAGTCTCTTCTGCTCACCAAGCCTGCATTTATTTGATCCAAAATACAGAAAAACAGTAACATTTTGAAATATTTTTGCTATTTGAATATATTTTAAAATGTAATTTATTCCTGTTATCAGAGCTAAATTAATATGTAATGCATCATTACTCTAGTCTTCAGTGTCACATGATTCTTCAGAAATCATTCTAATATGCTAATTTGCTGTTCAAGAAACATTTATTATTATTATTATTATTATTATTATTATCAATATTTAAAACAGTTGAGTATGTTTTTTCAAGATTCTTTGATGAATAGAAAGTTCCAAAGATCAGCATTTATCTGAAATAAAAAGCTTTTTTATTTAGCAAGGATGCTTTAAATTGATCAAAAGTGATGATAAAGATATTTATAATGTTAGAAAAGATTTCTATTTCAGATAAATGCTGTTCTTCTGAACTTTCTATTCATCAAAGAAACCTGAAAAAATTGTACTCAGCTGTTTTCAACATAATAATAATAATAATAAATGTTTTTTGAGCAGCAAATCAGAATGATTTCTGAAGGCTCATGTGACTCGAGTAATGATGCAAAAAATTCAGCTTTGAAATCACAGGAATAAATTACATTTTAAAATATATCCAAAGAGAAAAGAGAAGTTATTTTAAATAGTAAAAATATTTTAAAATAGTACTGTTTTTGCTGTATAATTGATCAAAGAAATGCAAGCATGGTGAGCAGAGGAGATTTTCTTTAAAAAACATTAAAAATCTTAATGTTCAAAAACCAGCATAACCAGATTTTGTAGACCAAATATAAAAAAAGAAGTATTTTATTTTATACTATTAAACCTTTTTTTTAAGTGGGGTTATTACAGTAAAATGTGGTTTAGTCTCAAGTTGTGGCACATCTGTAGTTCTGTGCAAAGTCATATCTTCCTTGTGCTTGTCCTGAGTTAATCAGAGGGACACAGTGCTGCGTTTTTGTCCCAGAGCCCCCTCTCCCTGTCCGGCTGCTGTTTCCCTCCGCCCTGAGGATTAGCGGCTGGGGAGAAGAGCAGCGCGCTGGTGGAGACATGCAAATGAGAGCTAGTTAAGTGTGAAGAAGCTAATTTATTTCCTATTTGAGGCTGGGATTAAGACTTCCAGCTTCCTCCCTTAAACCATTTTTGTTCTGGGGAGGGAAACAGGAGGGGGCTTGCTTTCAAAGCAGCATCGCAAGAGAGAAAAAAACAGGGCAGGAGAGACAGGGAAGCGTAGACAACCAACGAGTTGTTACTCTCTCTCCCACTAATGCATCCTAAACAGGGTATTTGTTCATCTTGACAATGTTTCAGTTGCTAAAGGGCAAGACCTCTGCCCACCTCGACTGCCAGAATTTTATTTGATGACTAGGTGGAACGTTTTCCTGCAGGTGACCTACGTTTAAATTTTAGGGGTCAAGTGCCTCAGTTTAGAGTCTAGATTTTAATGAGACCATATGCTGCGTTGTCTTGCGCTGTCAAGACAAACCGAGAGAATGCAGAGACACTGGAAGTGCCTTCCTGAATATGTATGCTGGGGGAAAAAAAATATTTCCTTGCTAGCCTTTGTCTCAAGTTTTTCTAGAACTTTATCTGGACGTGTGCCGTTTTCCCTCATCGTGGAAAAGATAACAAACAAGATTACTCCGCGCACATTTCCGCTCTTATAGCTCCTTAAAAAAACATTGTATCCTATTAAAAAACACAAACGTGAAGTGTTCATAAACTAAATCTGATAAGATGACAGCGCCTGGCTGTGAGCCACCAAAAACATGCACACAAGCAAGATGATCTTGAACTGCATCTTTGGCCCACTGGCGCAGAGGAGGTAAAAGCAGGATGGGTTGCGCTGTCTCCAAACATGTTATTTACCTTCAGTTATCTTAAAAGTTGTCTTATCTAAAAATTCTGGAAAGGACACTGAATTCATTTGACAAAATTGTAAATCTGATCTGAAAGGAATAGTTAATGTATAGGCGAAGTTAGGGTTGGCCAACCCACTCAAAACTGCTGCTTCTGTCTCTTTTTTCTTGACAAGAATTTCATTTATTTAGACACAGAATGTCTTTACGACCACTCAAACTGGAGAGTATTTAGACGTGCACTCCAACTTCATGTCAAACAAGCACAGAAAAGGTACAGGTGACGCGGGAGCTTCAGTAGAACAACAGTGAACTGCGGTCATACAAGATGTTGTCAGTCCATATGTCAGTAAAACAAATTTTCCTGTCCTGTCAGCCGTTATACTGTGCTAGTAGGCTGTTTCATTTTATATTAAAGCGCGAACGCAACTACGAGCATGTGTGTCAAATTCATGTCACATTCAGCAGCGGCACGTCTTAAAGTAGGCAGCAGATCTGTAGTTATTTTGTTTTCTGTATTTCTGCAGATGACAGGCACTACGCAGCAAAACTCAAAGGCCCAGCATGTCCACCTCTCTGCAGCCTCAGCGGCAGGGGCCACCCAGGTCAGCGTGACCCTTGACCCCCAAGCCCAACTGGAGTCAGACAAACGGGCCGTTTACAGGTGAGTGTTATGGAGTAATGCAGCTTCATATTAAAGGACATCATTTATAAGTAAATCGAGATTTGTGAAAATGTCTGCAGTGCTTACAGATACAAAACATGATGCAAAGATGCTCAGATAGTTGCTAAGGTGTTGTAAGAGGTCACTAGGGCACTGCTAGGTGGTTGCTTACAGGAGGAATATGAATAAACAAACAAACAAACATTGCCATTTGAAAGTTAACGGTCGGTTTTATGTTTTTGAAAGAAGTCTCTTATGCTTAGCAAACTGCAAACATATATGAAAAACAGTAACTGTAACAACTGTTTTCTATTACTAATACTATACAGTATTATAAAATGTAATTTATTTCTGTCATGGCAAAGCTGAATTTTCCACAGCCAGTCTTCAGTGTCACATGAACCTGTCAGATAATATTTAATATGCTGATTTTGTCCCTATTATTATCAGTGTTGAAAACAATTGTACTGCTTAATGTTTTAGTGGAAACATTATACATTTTACATAAATTTTGTGCAGGATTCACTGATGAGTGGAAAATAGAATAATAATAAAATATTGTACTGACTCCAAACTTTGGAAAAGTGGTGTATATGTATGCCAAAGTATGAAAGTTTTGTGTTGCTTTATTTTAGTTATATTTTCCCAGTGAATATTGTGTAGGTACCTGTACACCATTGTTCCATCAGCTATAAATAATGCAGTTTTATACTTATTTGAAACCCTCATAACATATTGATCTAAATACAAGCATACAGACTAAGACGCTTGATTTGGATAGCAACTCGCCTGCATAAGTCATATTTTCCTCGTTTATTCATGAAGTAAATAATACATGGCACACTGACACTTTAAATACTTAAAGGCTCATTCCCAAACCTCCCCTCCCCGGTTGATTACAGCGCGGCTGTTTGCAAGCCGCATGCATATCGTAGCATCGTCGGTTCCTGTCTGAAAGCAGCCGCGAGGGTTCGTTCGACCGGCTGCAGCACTGGCTATGATTAGCGGTGTCTCGCGGCGGCGTGGCAGAGGCCCGTGGTTTCACGCTAACCCCTGAGGCAGGTCTGTGAAGGCCTGGGCAGGCCTGGGGCTCAGTCTCTCAGCTCCTCAGAGAGAGAAAGCTGCCTTTGATGTGAGCAGCCAGCCGGAGGCGGCCTGCAGGCGGTGTGAAAAAAAAAAGCCTAGTCTCAGCCTACATTCACACTACTTACACACACACACACACACAGTGTCTGCTCGTACTTCCCCCTCGTTCCTAGTCACATATACTCAAGCACAGAATCAGAGTATGTATCTCACCACCTCCTCTCTCTCTCTCACACACACACATGCAGATTTCTGGTTTCATCCTACATGACACATCTTAAGTGCTCTAAATATTCAAAGACGCAGCAGAGAGCCATCACTCATAACTTGTTCTGATTCTCATCCAAACGCACACCGGCACAATGAAAGCGCACAGGTGAGGTAGAAACCAAGGAGATTTGTATTAGACTTGACATCTCGTGCTGTCAGGTGTCTTATGCAATTGAAGTGCAAATATCCCTAAGTATATTGCATACAAACAAGAAATGTTTTGTTCATTAAATCATTATGTAAATTTAGCTACTTAAATAATAAGTATTTATTTGTGTATGCAATTATATGCATTATAATTTCTCATAATTGCTGAGTCAATGTTATTCAGGACAGACATATTTATTGGCCAAGCAACAATGTTGAATCTACTGACTCTGAGGCACCAGAAAAAGATCACAAAACTGTTTATAGGTCAGTTTTTTAGCCGAATGAACGGAGAGTATGAAGCTGAATTTTGATGGCATTTCTGTCTGGTAGAGCATGCCACTTCAATGTTATGGGTTACATTCCCAGGAAAAACGTACTGATAAAATGTATAAATATGAATACATAGCTGGGTAGATTACTTACTAATTGTAGTCTATTACTGATTACAGATTACAAGTTGAAAACTGTAGTTAGTAATGCAGTCTAGGTTACTCATTTTAGGTAATGTATTCTGACTAGTTTTTAGATTGCTTAAACGGTAACACTTTAGTATAAGGAACAATTCTCACTAATAACTAGTTACTTATTAGCATGCCAATTATTAGCATATTGGCTGTTTATTACTACTTATAAAGCACCTATTCTGCATGACCATATTCTATATCCCTAATCATACCCAATTTCTGAACTTAACAACTACATTACTAATTATTAATAAGTAGCAAATTAGGAGTTCATTGAGGCAAAAGCTGTAGTTAATGCTTTGTTAATAGCGAGAATTGGACCTTAAAATAAAGTGTGACCACTTAAACTTGTTTTAAATAAATAAAAAAATAATATTTATTTAAAAATGTACATTTACGTTGGCACCGATAGCCTCGTGGAAAGCGCACCGACATGTAGTGCCATTACGCTCTGGGCGTCCCGAGTTCGAGTCCCGGCTCGTGGACCTTTCCCCATCCCACCCCCCTCTCTCTCTCCCCCTTAATTTCCTGTCACTGCTATACTGTCCTATCAAAAAGTAAATGTGAAAATGCCTAAATAAAAAAAATAATTTTACAGTTTTACATTTTTACAATATATTTTTTGACATTTTATTTATTAAAACTATTTTTGAAATAAAAAATCTATTAAATTTACCATGTTGATATAAAAATGCAAAAAGAAAATATATTTCATTTTTGATATCAGCATCATAAAAGGCATTAAACATTACATGAGTTGATAGAGAGTGAATAGTGAGTTGATAAAAACCTTTATAAAAGTCATAAAAATGTAAAATAAGTTTAAACACTTAAGGGCTAAAAATATAAATATTTTACATGTCATTTAACTTCATTTCATTGCAACCATGAACCAACATCAGACAACTATAAACATGCAAAATATGAACTTCCTCAGGAATATTTAATTTTAAGGGCTTTAGCTGACAAAAATGTTAAATGCATAACTGTTAATAAACATAAAAACAATAACACAGTAATCTCCCAGGTTTGTCCAGACTGCCAGAATCAATTCATTTTGAATAATCTGATTATAACCATTTTAAAATGTGATGTACTCTAATTACAAGTATTACAACTTATTTTTTGGAATCTGATTACGTAATCCAGATTACATGTAATCAGTTACTACCCAGCACTGAAAAAATGTTAGTAACATAATGTTAGGTTTTTTCATTTACCAAATTTGCAATATACACTTCCGTTCTTAGTTTTTGTGTCAGTTTTTCTTTATTTCTTTCTTTCTTTCTAAAAAAAATAAAGTAATAATGAATGAATGAATGAATAAATAAATTATCATTTTAATGCTTAAAAAATTGATCAAAGTTATAAATGTATCTTGGCTTCAATGAAAACAATTTTTTTCAGTACTGACAATAATAAGAAATTTTGTCTTGAGCAGCAAATCAGCATATATATATTTAATAAAAAAAAAATGCAGGCAATTTGAAAAAGTAAATGCATTTCCCTAAACATGGGTATTTTTAACAGCATATTTGCTTTGCATTTATTATGTAGAGTAAAAAGCAACATGGTATCCCACTTCCAAAGCTATTGTGGGTATTTAATAGAGCAGAATTTTTTGTGTGCATCTGTTTGTTTATAGTGCATCCTCATGTATTGTTTTGATTCAATTTGGCAGGTTGGTGTTTATTTCTGCACCTCTCGTCTCTGTAATTGCCAGTATTGCAAGTTTGAGTTGTAGAGTCTATGCTCTGGCGTGTGTTGCTTAATTATTAACAGTGGAATAAATGTGCGATACAGTAATTATCTTAACGAGTTACTGCACTCTCTTTTAAAGCATCCGAGACCTTCTCTTCTTATTAGAAACATGGCAGGGGGTCTCTTTCCTGTGGGGTACTTGCGACATATCCAAAATTAGGTCCAATAAAATCCAGCATCCAGGAGATGAAATTGTAATATGTATCCGAAGAAGTTCCTGAGGGTGTAAAATTCAGCACTATTCAACAGTGATAAAAGTGAAATGGAAAGGAAACTCTGGTGGGAAGAGTCTGATGAGTGAACTGAATAAAAAAAACAGCATATGTATATGAAGTCAAGCTTTTAATATTTTTTTTAATCCTTAATATAAATAAATTAGACTTTTACTACAAGCAAATCAAATTTGTGTCCATTATAATCCATATAAAATCCTTTAAATTTAGACAGAATTTCTTTGAAAAGCTGTTTTGTGTGTACAGAATTGTGTCCTGATGCTTTGTGCCTCTCAGCCTCCGTCTTTTGAAGTATTTGTGTTTATATATATATAGTGTTCAGACCCCTGAAGGTGTGCTTATATTAGGGTATTGAAATGTCTGAATGGGTTTATATGTGTCTTTCCCTTCTCGCCGTGACTCAGATTGGCGGGTGCTGAGTGGATTTGCATTGATACTGGATTTCGGTCTCATGGTGCACAGTCATGCTGTCTTCATTGAGCTCCAGTGGATCAGGAGTGTCTTGAACTGACGGAAGAGAGAGAGATAGAGGAAAAAGATGGAATACGAAACAGAAGAGAAGAAAAGAAAAAGGAAAGAGTTAGTGAACAGCTTTAGTAGACCCAGCAGTAGCAGCAGCGCATATCAGTCCCAACAGGAGTGCTTTTAATTTGACAGCCAGAGAGGAAATGGTGAGCCAGTTCTCCCCAGCCGCTGTAATGCACCATAAATTCTGTTTACATTCGCTGTTGGGAAGCTCTCGCAGTCATTTGGTGCCCAACATCTTAACGACTCTCTCTCTCTGTTAGTAATGGTGCTGAGATTCCTATACCATACAGCTGAAATCATCTTATCTGAGCCATAGATTCATCCTGAGAGCGAGTGTCAGGCTAAAGGATGGATATTTGAGATTGTTACTGGCAGATTATGGTAAATAGTACTCAGAGTATCTCAGGAAATCTCTGAGGGCACATTTATATCTGAGTAAGATTTTGTTCTTCAATTTAAAACCGTAGACGTCGAGTTTTATTCAGTTTCATCCTGTCTAGTGTCTCCAGGGTGCCGAGTGTTCTGAACTTCACAGACTTACTGTCTGAAGATTGAACGTGTGTTTTCGTGTTAGCAGGAGCTACTCAAATCTGTGAATGAATCGAATACTTGTTAGCGGTGCTTGCTAAGGCAATATTATTGCTTTGGGCTGCTCAAAACTCTATATCTTTTGAACATTATTTCATAGAGACTTAGTAACCACCCAGAACACCATAGCAACCGCATAGCAATGATCTAAAAAACACCCTGACCATCAACCACCCAGATCAGTATAGCAGCACTATAGAAAATACTCTAGTAACTACATAACATTTTACAAAGTATTGAGGCCAGCCAAGAAATACATACAGGGGCAGTGCCCAAAAAACACACACATTACCCTAGCAACCACAAAAAAAACTGAAAACTGTAAAACAACACGCTGGCAACCTCATACCAACACCATTAGCAAGCACATAGAAACAGTCTAGAAGCCATCCTGATACAATAGCAACACCCTGAAAACCACCTAGATTACCATATCAACTGCATGGCAAAAAAACCCACCCAAAACAACCTAGCTACCACATAGCAACACTTTACAAATCACCCAGACTAACCTAGCAGTCACATACAGTTGCAGTGCCCTAGTGAAAATGCAAAACAACCTAACAATCACATAGCAAAGCTCTACTCAGAACCACTTAATTACCTTATAGCAACATTCTGGCAACCACATACCAATGTCTTAGAAACTACCCAGAATGCCCTAGCAACCACATAGCAACGTTTTACAAAGTATCCAGGCCAGCCAAGAAATGCATTCAGTAGCAGTGCTCTAGAAACCACACAAAATACCCTAGCAACCACAAAAACACTGAGAACCATAGCAGCCATATAACACTACACCGGCAATCTTATACCAACACCATTCGCAAGCACATAGAAATGGACAAGAAAACACCCTGATACAACACTCGACTTAAAACCTCTTTGTGACCTTATAGCAACATCCTGGTAACCACATATCAGTATCTTAGAAACTTTCCAGAATGCCCTAGCAACCACATAGTGACACCCTACAGACCACCCAGACCAGTCTAGCAACCAAACAAAATACCCTAGCAACCTTATAGCAATGGTCGAAAAACTAGTCAGAACCCTCTAGCAGCCATAAAGCAACATCCTGGCAACTACATAACAGTGTCTTCGAAACTATTCAGAACGCCCTAACAACTACATAGCGACACCTTACAAACCACCCAGACCAGTCTAGCAACCATGTCAGTAGTAATGCCCTAGCAACCACACAAAATGCCCTAGCAACCATATAGTAACAGTCGAAAAACTAGTCAGAACCCCTTAGTAATCATAAAGCAACATCCCGGCAAATACATACCAACTTTTTACAAATTACCTAGGACACCGTAGCAACTGCATAGCAACACATACAAACTATCCAGACCAGTCTAGCAACCACATACAGTAGCAGTGCCCTAGCAACCACACACAAAACACCCTCGTAACCATGTAGCAACAGTCGCAAAATGATTCAGAACTAGTCAGAACCCACTAGCAACCTGTCTTAGAAACTACCCAAAATCCCCTAGCAACCACACAAAATGACCCAGCAACCATATGGAAACAGTTGAAAAACAAAACTAGTCAGAACTCTTTAGTAACCATATAGCAACATCCTGGTAACTAAATACCAATGTTTTACAAACTAGGACACCTAACTGCATAGCAACATCCTACGAACTCTCTGAATCAGTGATGCATTTTCCAAAGCAACTGTGGTCGCAAGTTCTGTCGTTACCAAAACAGTTCAGCGGAACTTGCGACAATAGTTAGCGATGCATTTGGGAAAAGCACCCCAGCCTAGCAACCACATACAGTAGCAACACAGAACACCCTCGCAACCACATAGAAACCCTCTAAAACTACTCAGAACCCCTAAGCAACATTATAACAACATCCTGGCAACCACAAACCAATGTCTTAGAAACTACCCAGTATGCCCTAGCAACCACATTAAATACCCTAGCAACCATATAACAACATTTAGTCAACATTTAGAACCCTCCAAAAACTGTAAAGCAAGATCCTGGCAACTACATACTAAAGCAATAAGCCCCAAGAAGCAGAGTGCCTAAAATCCCCTTAGCCGTTATAAATTCACTGTAAACCATGGCTTCACGGGGCTTATTGCTATTATAAAATGGTTATTCCATATACGTAGTAAGGTTTCACAAACTAAAATTGAGCAAATAAAGTGTAATCATATTAATAAGAACAGTATTCTTCCACCAAACAATGTGGTTCCTCAGAAACTGTTGTGGTTGCAACAAAGTGGTTGCCAAGCAACACTCAGGAGTAAACTAAGGTGTATGTTTGTAGAGTCATTTTCAACAGCTTTGTACCTGGCTCAAACAGTCAGAATCAAGGACAGGAACTGTCCATTTTATAACAACGTTTTACAAACTACCTAGGACACCATTGCAACTGCATAGCAACTCCTTACAAGCCACCCACATCAGGGATGCATTTCCCAAAAGCAATTGTTGTCGCAAGTTCCATCATTACCAAAAGAGTTCAATGAAACTTGCGACCGTAATTAGTTAACAATGCATTTGGGAAAAGCACCCAAGTCTAGCAACCACATAAAGTATCAGTGCCCTAGCAACCACTTAAAAACACTCTAAAGGGGTCGCTCACATGTCTTTTGGACCACCTAATCATATCAGTACCGCTTACCAACCATATAACAACACCCTGGCAACCACATACTGTACTACTGCCATAGAAACTATCCAGAACACCCTAGCAACTACATAGCAACACAAACCAATATGAACACCTTAGCAACTGTATAGCAACATCCTGGCAACCAAATGTTACAGTCTAGCATCAAGGGGGTGGACTCTTTTTCATTTTTTCATCTTTCTGATTGCTTTTATGCGGCGTCTCAGTATTTAACCTCTAAATTCACACCTGTGGTCCAATGATAAGAGCCGGCTGTGTTTGACAACAGGCCACAGCTAGCCTTTACCCTGCAGGTGAAGGAGAGAGCGGTAAAAACAGCGTTGAAAAAGAGCACTGCCACTCATTGAAATGCAGCAGTAGGGGTCCCATATAAACCCTGATGGCGAGTGGTGTGTATGTGTGTGTGTGTGCACGCCCCCCATACAGGTTGAGCTCCAGACATGTAGCCTGGAGGAGGGAGTGTGTGTTCTTGTGAATGTGTGTGTGTGCAAGCGCTCTCAGCGTGAGGGCACCCCAGACTGGGTTTAATAAAGGCAGCAGCCACTGGCTCGCCCTGATTAGGATGGCAAACATACCGGGTGAGCACACAGAGAGCACACCCCCATCTCCCCAGCAGCCCGTGGGTGGCCCACCACGCTACCAAAACAAATGCAGCTAGAGCTAGCATGAAAATACGTCCAGCTTTATTTTTGGACTCAGAATTGCTTTGATGTGCTTTTCATTTTTTTAGAAAATATTTTTTTTTATTTGCTGTTTACTTTGTTTTTAATCTTCGAGGGCTTTGGTTTCTAGCTTTGAGACCCCTACACTGAAATATTCATGACAAATTCAGCTTAAAAAAAAACAGGTAAACCCAATTAGGTTAAGCTTTAAGTGTTTCATTAGCCGAGATTATGAAACCTTGTATTGGTCGAATGGAAATAAAAACGCCATGTCTGGCTTTATTCGTCAGTTCGCTGGATCAGTTCTGCTGACTCTTATCTCAGTAAATGACACTTTTATGGGTTAATAGTTCCCCAGCTCCCTCCGTCCTGAGACCTCTGCACTGCAGATAACGTCTCTAACGTTCTGGCACCTTACCAGCTCTTGGTACCTCATGTAGTTTGAGGAGCGTACAGGCGCAGTGCTATATGTGATAACTGTATCAACGTAAAGTACAGGATTACAATTGTAAACTGATTATTAAACATAGTGATTTTCAGCATAATACCCTTTTTTAAAAATAATTTTACACATTCATAATTTTCTATTATTTTTAGGGCCCAAGCCACTAGTTGTGCAGGAAGGAAGGAATAATTTTTATTTTGTTTGTTTTCTTGACTATTCAGTGCTCTTTGGGGCCTTAACATGCTCAAAAACTCTTGAATATTGGCACATACGTTGGGGCTGGGACTTGGGCATGGCACAGGGGCTGTACAGCACCTCCTGGAACATTAATAAATGCTATATAATTATTGTTCATGTTAAGTAATATAGTCAATTAATGGTAACAAATGAAACTTTATTTTAAAGCGTTACCGAAGTTTTATATATTGTTCTGTTTTGTGTGTTTCATACTCTTATGTTATAGTGTAACTCTTTCATTGATGTAACTCTTAAAGGGGTCATC
Source organism: Labeo rohita (assembly GCF_022985175.1). Taxonomy (NCBI): domain Eukaryota; kingdom Metazoa; phylum Chordata; class Actinopteri; order Cypriniformes; family Cyprinidae; genus Labeo; species Labeo rohita. The sequence continues at coordinate 6,538,297 of NC_066878.1, forward strand.
GGATGCAAAACTCACATTTACATGTTTGAACATAAATGTGTGTTGGCAGTGTGTGTACACAACCAGCTTGTAATGATAAAAATCCACCCAATGGTATTTTTTTTAAAAATCTTTATAAGTAATATCCCCTTTTTCAAATCAAGCCATTCTCAGCATCTTATCTGTGTGACATCACAACCCAGGCCGTCGTGTTCCCACGATAGTTGATTGACATGGCCATCTTACCTTAGACCCGCCCAGAGTGAGCTGAGAACAGTCCACCATTGTGTCAGCGCCGGTGCAGGGGAAGACATGTTTCCGATTGCGCAACTGGGGTATTTTGTTGTTGGATGTAATAATGAACATAACAGTCATCATTTACTCCCGACATTTGAGCCACTGAAGGCGTAGAGGATTAACATTACTTTCGCTTTTGAAGGAAATGTGCCATGCGATCTGCATAAATGCATCTATGTTCGCACAAATTATTCGAGATCCAGCTTTACCTACAGCAGAAGTGAGTATAAGGGGTTTTTATGCATCTTTGCAAATCATCTTTCTTAATAATGTGCTATTTAGCAAGTTTCACCTCTAAACACGGCTAAAGTAAACAGTACTGCTCGTCACCCCACAGAAGAGAGGGGCGGGGTGAGCAGAGCTCATTAGCATTTAAAGGCAAATGCAACAAAACAGCTTACTGTAAAAAGGGCTGATTTTGACAAGGTAAAAGGGGTATTTTTTACACTACCACTGAGAAATTTTAACCAAAATATGTAATAGACTTTTCATTAAGACCCTAATGAATCATATCAACTTGTGGAAAATGGGCATCCCATAACCCCTTTAAAACCAGGCTGCCAGAGGTTTACTGTAAATGCATGTGCCCACTGTGCATAATTTTCCTGATGCCACCACGGTGGTGTTTGCACTGGTGGTTTTTGCTCCCATCATCGCTAGTTTGTTTGTTTTTTTCTAACATTAAGTATACAATTGGTTATTTTAAGTCTCATTTGTATGTCTTCATTAAGAATTCATTTCATTGCTAGAACCAGTAAATTGGACTACAGTAGTCAACATTTGAAGTAGATCGAAACCTTTAATCAAAGTTGTCCTAAAACCAAAACAACACCCGTGAAATGAACTACCGGTGTGTTTGTTTTTGCAACTTCTTTCATTCATAATTTAAAATCTTAATTTAAAATCAACATTACACAGTTCTGCAGTGCGATAAGTGAGCCAGGTGTTAATTCACTTACTACTCTGGCAGATTCATTGATTCAGTTAGACAACTCTTTCATTTGAAGTCTTTTCATTATAAGAACCTGCTCATACAAATCATTTGTTTGTGAATAGAAATACAATAGTTTGTTTTTATGCTCAGCTAGCAAAGAGAAAAAGATGCTGAATGAACACGTCATGATTTGGATTATCTGATGAGTGGTCTTGAATTCAAAGTGGCTGAAGTTTGTTTTTTTCTTGTGTGTTTTGTTTGTTTTCAAAACCTTAAAGGGGTAATCCATCCAAAAATCAAAATTCTGTCACTACTTACTCACCCTCATGTCTTTTCAAACCCATATGACTTTCTTTCTTCTGCAGATGGAACCTTTTTTTTTTCAATTTCAAGTTTCCATTAATTTCCATTGTATTTCAGTCCATACATTGGAAGTCAGTCAGAACCAAACTGTATTCATTGCAAGAATTAATTGTTTGTGATTTGAATTACACTAGTTTGTACACATCTTAAACACATGTAAATTCAAAGTGCCTAAAAATTGGTTTTGGTATTTAATGGCATCTTCATAGCAGCTGCGTTTTTGCCTATCATACAATGCAAAAGTCCTTCTAACGGCCCTCCTGCTTACAATTATATGAGCCCACTCTTTCACATTTGAGGGATGGCAGTCTGGACAGTCTTTCCCGCAAGAGTTGAGCGATGATAACTAAAGGTTAAAGACAAATAGCATTAAGTGTTTCATTTTAACCGGCACATTTTGAAAGATTAACCGATTAGCTCGGCACTTTGCGGCACACGGTCTCATCCAGAACGCATAGATGAAGAGATTTAAAAGTCTGGAGTTGCTCAGAGAGATCAGATTACATTTAAGAGTTTTTCCAACCTCATTTAGCCTCTGAAACAACCGAGGCAATTAGTTTATAGAGTAACCGCTGTAAGTGTTCTGGCCATCTTTAGTAACAAAGATTTTACTGCGATTGGCATGTCGTCTGAGATAATGCAATCAGGAATGTTATGTTCAGAATAAGAGCTGCTTCATGTCCATCATCGCATCTGTATGCAAGACATGACTGAAGTTTCCAAAAAGCACGTTGTTTCCTCTGCAGATGAATGTTGTGAAATATAACCTCCTAATGAAGATAATGCTGCATTATTAGACTCACTCCAGGGAATGTGAGTGTTCGGATGAACCTGTACCTTGTGGCTTAACTTTCCAATTCGATTTTATGCTCTAATTTCTGGGTAGTTTGTTCCTCAGCCTACTTGCCAAATCCTCGGAGAGCTAAATTGATAGCATCCTTTGGCTTTGGGCCTATAGGGCTGTGTCCGGGTTATGATCCAGGCCTGCGAAGAGAGAGAAGGGGAGAGATAACCCAGCCATGCCCTCCAGGATTTACTGTGACTGGGGAGGGGAGAGAGGAAGAGGGGCTGGCACGGCGGAGGGGAGCGGGACGAGCCCGGAGGGAGCGCAGATCGCCTCGCTGCTCAGCACTGCGAGCCTGTTTAGTATTCCTGTCACGTCAGCTGGAGGGAGCGGCATTAAATTGGGATCAGGCAGATTAGAGTCTAATATAGCCAGCTATTAAAGGCTGCAAATGAGAGTGGTGGGTTACAGCCGGAGCCTGGGCCCCTCACCCAGTCTCACAGCCTCTCTCAGTCTCTCAAACAGGCTCCGCAAGGAAAAAACAATACATATAGACATAGAAACACACATAGGATAGGATAGGATAGGATAGGATAGGATAGGGCACTACTTTGGATACTATTTTGACAGTGTTGCTTGCATGCAGCAACCAACACAGCACAAGCTAATATGTCTAATTTGCAAACAAATGACTCTTATGAACAGGATCTTTTTTCAGAGTCAATTATAAAGATTCTAGAAAGTTATTGATAAGTTATATTTTACTAATTCAAGAAATTATTCAGTGCCATTACTGAGTTTGCAACTGACTTCATTCAAAATGAACCAGGATTTGTTATTTGTGATTAAAGAAACATTCGCTACGATTCAAAAGTTGAGGGTCAAAGATCTTTTTTTCACGCCTCTTTTCACAGAGCACACATTAAGTTGATCTCAATAAAGAGTCTTATATTCTTATAAAATATTTCAAATAATTGTTTTTAGTTTGAACTTTCTATTGATTAAAGACTCTTGGAAAGTATTATTGTGCTACACTTTTCATTTCTATAGGATTATGTGACACTGTATACTTTTAAAAAAATACTAAAATAAAACAATATTACAGTTTGTATTGTATTGCAATAGATGCAGCCTTAGTGAGCATGAAGAGACTTTTTTTTTTACAATGGGCAAATCTTACCAACCCAAAACTTATACACTTGTATACACCATAAAATAATATTTGACTTATTTTTTCAAGGTGGAAATCATGTTCCAAAACACAGTCAGGATCACTACAGTGACAGCATCAAATGGGCACTAAACCACTTCTAAACAACCGTCTTTACTGAGCAATTCTGCAATTTGTCGACATAACTATTTCCTTAATTATTTCAATTTACCATCTTAGTGCGCCTTGGTTTTTATTATAGTCTGGATATGACGCATTACGATAGCATAGGACAGAGTCCTTATTGAAAAAGCCTGACCCTTAATCATTTGTGGTGATGTTGTTTTTTTTTATTAATTTAATCAGAGTTCTGCATGTCAGGCTAGGCTTAGCTTTCAAGAGGCTGAGCTGAGTGAATTTGAGCTTTCATTAGGTCTGCTCTTCAGCAGAAGCCTCTCTCTAGACAGACTTAAAGCAGTGCAAACATATTCATTCTCTGATGATACAGGAAATGTTAATGCTGTTAACATGACAAATGTCAACTTGCTAGAAGAAACCTTTAGACAGAGCTTATGCCTACAATCAGATGAAGATGACAAAGATTATATATTCAGCTGCTTGGTACTGCTATCCGTCCTGCCTGAAGCAAAGAAACTGGTTATTTTCTGGTTAACTTATTACTGGTATACTGCTTATTGGATACTTTGCAGTGTATACGCTTAACTTCCTACAGAATATGTAAAACATTATGGTGTATGAAAGGATATACATTCATTTGAAAGTTAAGAGTTGGTAAGATTTCTCTGAAAAAAGTCTCTTATGCCCACCAAGCATGCATTTCTTTGATATAAAATACAGTAAAACAGTGGAATATTATATATAACAATTTAAAATATCTTAATGTATTTTACAATTTAATTTGCTCCTGTCTTGGCAAATTTTAAGAAGCCATTTGCATGAAATCATTGTAATACGCTGATTTGGTTCTCAAAACAACATTTCTTCTTATTATCAATATAGAAAAAGTTGCCCTGTTTGATATGTTTCTTAAAACTATGGTACGTTTTTATGAATAAAAAGTTAAACAGAAAACCATTTATCTGAAATAAATGAAAAAAAAAAAACAAATAATAATAATGGGTTAAGCGTGTGGCATTATGGGATACAGTTCACACAGTGTGTTGTAGTTGCACAGCTCTCATTTTGGCAAGTGATCTGGGACTTTTTACATTTGCATACTGTGCACAGTATACTGTACATAAACTCTAAAAAGTGCTGGGTTAAAAACAACCCAACTTTGTTATTTGGCAAACCCAGTGCTGGATAAATATTGGACAGAACATATGCTGGGTTATTTTGACCCAGCTCATTGGGTTAAATGTTTTTACCAACCATGCTGGGGTTCGTTTCCCAAAAGCATCGTTAGCCAACTATGGTCGCAAGTTCCGTTGTTACCATCATAGTTCAACGATTCTGTGTTTCCCAAAACCATAGTTAAAACGAACATTCGCAAACAGCGTCACAAACTTATGTGGCTGGAACTACAGCTCTCGACCTGTGGTTAGAAGCATAGTTCTTTGTTAATAAGACATATGGGCTGAATAAATTATGCTCTTGGGCACAATAAGCAAGCTAACATGCAATTCAGTCTATATCTTTAACTCAATCTAAATATAAATGCATTTTAATCTATGTATTTTTAAGCATACTCTGCAAGCTTTTGAATAGTGCGCATGCGCATAAATGCCTACGGGAACCCCGGGGTATGACGTAAGAGGGAACCCACGATGAATCAAACGTCAAATAAAACAAAATGACATTAGTCATCAGGTGCCTTGTTCAATATAGCTGCATTTCAGAGATCTCTAATAAGTTAAATAGCATAAGTTACTCGGTAACATCTTAACAACGGCCCTACATTGTTTAACTAAAGTGGTTCAAATGACGAAGCTGTGACTGTGTTTGTGAAACAGTCGTGACTAGCTAGTTCGTTTCCACAACAATGCATCGAACTGTGGAGGTTAATCTACGAGTTACGTCATTGTACGGGAAACGCATCCCTGGATTATTTTATATGTCAACTATTGTTTAAAAATTATTTTATTGCTGCCTTAAAATGGACTGGAACATAAAAAAACAACAACACAGAATTACTAGAGGCAACAGCAATAATCAAAAGATGAACATTTAATATTAAGCAATAACACATGGATAAAATACAGACAAATTGAATTTATTTGGGTGAATACAGCATACATTTAAACTTGTTTAATGAGCATTTACATGAAAAATGTAACATTTAAAAGTAGCATTTTAATTATAGTGAATTCAGCCGTTCTCTGTAATCACTTTTTTACCAAAATAGCGCTAATTCTCATGCCAGTGTGTTGCCAAAATCTGTAAACTTCTGTAACTTAACTGTAAACTTTAGACCGCGGCCTTGTGTTTCACTCGTAGCTGAAAGATGTCGTAACTAACTCCAAAAAATCCCCATGAACAAACAGTACTGAGATTAGAGAACATATTTTAATATCAAACTAACTTCAGTACAATAACGAATAAATTGCATCCTGCAAAACAACCACTGCTTATGCAGCTGACTGACATCCCTATGTTGCATTGCACAAAATAATGCAATTTACGACACAGTAAAGGCTTTATAAATGAAATAAAATATATACAAAACTTTATTTTGCTTTATTTTAAAGAAGTGCACAGAGTGAGAAACAGAGGACAATGTGTGTTTATCAATAGATTGTTATATCTGCATCTCTGCGGTTCTTTGTCATCTACTGTATTTTTCGCTGTATTCACCCCTCATCACACCATAGCCGACTTTATAAAACGATCATGTTTCCATTTTCATTTGAAAATTTAACGTCCCTGGTGAAAAAAACAGCATATACTGGTAGGTATGTTTTGATGCTGGGATGCTGGTTAGGTATGTTTTGATGCTGGTTTAAGCTGGTCCTTTGCTGGTTTATGCTGGTCCTTTGCAGGTTTATGCTGGTCCTTGACCAGCAACATGACCAGCATAAACCAGCAAAGGACCAGCATAAACCAGCTAAGGACCAGCTTAAACCAGCATCAAAACATACCTAACCAGCATCCCAGCATCAAAACATACCTACCAGTATATGCTGCTTTTTTCACCAGGGGTCCAATATAATGCATGTTCCAGTGCATGTGCAATAAGGTTTGCATACTTATGTATGTATATTGTAATACCCCCCTAAAATGAAAATTCTAGAATCGCCCCTGTTCACCCCAATGGTTGAGTAGAAAAAATAACCCAGCATTAAATTACTGCAGCTACAGTTACAGAAAAACTACCCAGCACCTGGGTAAAAAAAAAATATTAAAAATAACCCAATATAATGACCCAACAAGTTGAACCCAGCATTTTAGGTTAAAATAAAATAATCCAGCAATTTTTAGAGTGTACCTAATACTATAAAAATAATATTTTGCCATCTTTTTGTCCTGCAGGCATCCTCTTTTTCCTCTTCTGGCGTTGCTGTTTGAGAAATGTGAACAAGCCACGCAGGGATCAGAATGCATCACCTCCGCCAGCTTTGACGTCGACATCGAGAACTTCGTCCACCAGCAAGAGCAGGACCACAAGCCTTTCTTCAGCGAGGACCCTGAACTAGATAACCTGGTAAGTGCTCATTAGGCTTCTTTCAGTTCTTCTAATTTCAGCTCTTTACCTGGTCTTAAAAACCTGTTTACTTCCTTATTATCCAAATGTCACATCTGCACTGCCCTCTGCTGGCATATTTGTATTTTATATGTCTTTTGAGTTACTTTAATTATTGAAACATCATTAAAACAGGCTAAAAATATTTTATTGAAAATAACAAATCAGTAGTATTAGTCCCAATGACACTCGCCCACCTCTTGTCCATAGCTCTTTTTTCTTCTATTGTTCTCGTTTCCTTACTCTCGCCCTCATATTCATCATCTCTCCTCTTCTGTGCCCTGCAAGACAGTTAACAGTAATTAGAAATTAAGGGAAGGAGGAGGAAAAAGGTCACTGTTCATCATTACCGGGGCGCTCGGCCGACTAGCGCTGCTCAGTCAATTAACTCTGCATCTGTGTGCTTTACGACACACTGGTCACACACGGGTCTTCCGTTCACTAACTCTTTGCCGCGACAGTTATAGCGCCCGCGCTGCGCTTCGTTCTCGCCTCAGAGAGATGGCACTGAGCCCTGATTAAACGAGCTGCAGTAATTGGCAGATTTATCTCCTCCTTGGCAAAGCATTTTTTAGCCCATTTGGTCGTCCTTGAGTTCTGACTTTGGGCGGTGACTGTTTGAATGGGTAGTTGGAACTGAAAGTTCAGTCTCGTCCAACTGTATCAGCAGAACTCGAAAGTGTTTGCAGCATTAAACAGTGCAACCAGACAAATAGTGGCAGGGAGGGCTGGCTAAGTAACCTCGTGTAATTATGGGAGGAAAGTGAGAAAACATTTCTGCTTTTCTGTTTAGTGAAGTGATTGTAGTTTATTCAAAGGAATAATTCACTTACAATTAATTTTTTATTGTTATTTACTCACACTAATGTAGTTTCACATCTTTCAAAATTGTAACCTAAAACACTGACATTGGATATTGTACTGACTTTGCTCTTTTTGTCAAGTTTTGATTCTTCTGCTCACCAACCTGCATTTATTTGATCCAAATTACAGCAATTTTGAAATATTTTTACTATTTAAAATAATTGTTTTCTATCTGAATATATTTGTAAAATGTAATTTATTTCTGATATCAAAGCTGAATTTTAAGCATCATTATTCCAGTCACATGATCCTTCAAAAATCTTTCTAATATTCTGATTTGCTGCTCAAAAATATTTATTTATTATTATTATTATAACCATGTTTCTTTGATAAATAGAAAGTTCAGAAGAACAGCATTTATCTGAAATAGAAATGTTTTGTGACATTATAAATGTGTTTTTATCATAACTTTTGATAAATTTAAAGCATCCTTGCTAAATAAAAGTATTCATTTCTATAAATTATTTCCCAAAAAATACAAAAATACTGACTCCAAGCTTTTGAATGGTATGGTGTATAATGTTGCAGAAGCTTTTATTTCAGATAAAAGCTGATCTTTGGATCTTTTTATTCATGAAAGAATCCTGAAAAAAATGTAGTCCGTTTTAATGTAAAACTGTTTTAAATATTGATAATAATAATAATAATAATAATAATAAAAGGTTTCTTGAACAGCAAATCAGCATATTTGAATGATTTCTGAAGGATCATGTGACACTGAAGACTGAAGTAATGATGCTGAAAATTTAGCTTTGATCACAGGAATAAATTACACTTTAAAATATATTCAAATAGAAAGAAATTAGTTTAAATAGTAAAAATATTTCACAAAATTACAAATAAATGCAGACTTGGTGAGCAGAAGAGACTTCTTTAAAAAAATTAAAATCTTACTGTCTGAAAACTTTTGACTGGTTATGTATATTTATATACATAAACCGATTAAAAAGACCACTCCAATGCAATATTTTCTTCATAAACTGATTTCTGTATCTACTTTTGTGTTGCCGTAGATGGTGAAAGCAATCCAGGTGTTGCGGATCCACCTGCTGGAGCTGGAGAAGGTGAACGAGCTCTGTAAAGACTTCTGCAACCGTTACATCACCTGCCTCAAGACCAAGATGCACAGTGACAATCTGCTACGGAACGACCTGGGCGGCCCGTATTCGCCATCACAGACCAACCTCGGCCTGCAGCAGGTGACTCACAAATACAATCTCCCTAGACCTTCGGTCTAAAGGCTAAAGGTTGTTTCTAACACATAAACACAGTGTCATATGAATGCACACACTTTCAAGCCAGTAACATTTACACTTGCACGAACACAAGCTTCTCTCCCGGGGATGCAAAAGGTCACATCTGGCTTGCCCTCGCTGTTCCTGCTGAACTTTGCTGACCTCTGCGTGAGAAGACTTAAAGGACACACTTCTGGGTGTTTCATAGAACAGTCAATCGATTATAATTGAATTAAAATGTCTATCAAATAATCAAAAATAAATGGAATTAATCACATATACAGAGGTCAGTAAGGTTTTTTTTTTTTTTTTGTTTTAAAGAAATGATACTTTCATTCAGTAAGGATGCATGACAGTGATAAGCAGGCCATATAACAGTATCTATAATAAGATAAATGCTGTTCTAAATCTAAAATTTTAAATAAATGCTGTTCTTTTGAACTTTTCATTATAGAATCCTGAAAAAAGTGTCAAAAAATATTAAACAGCACAAATATTTTCATCATAAATAGTAATAAAAAATGTTTCTTAAGCACCAAATCAGTGTATTAGAATAATAGACTTTAGAAACTTAAAAAAATATATATCATACGACCCAAAACTTTTTAATGGTAGTGTATTAGTATAGTATAGTATAGTTATTTTTAAAAATGAATTACTTTTTAATCATACTAAACTAACATGTTAAATTTGTAGTCCAAAGTTTTACCACGTGCTATTGTTTTAATTTTTCTTGTGTTATTTTTATATATATTTTAAATAGTTTTTAACTATTAATAATTTTTTGATCATAATAAACTAGCATGTTAAATTGGCACCACAGACATAATTAAATTATAAATATTATTCTTTTTTTATTAGTTTTTTTTATTTAAAAAAAAATAAATCATACTTAACTAATGTTAAATTTGTAGTCCTTTTATTTTACCACAGCCTTAATTAATTATTTACATTTTTTTGTGTTATTTTTATATATATTTTAAATAGTTTTTAACAATTAATTATTTTTTAATTACTATTAAACTAACAAGTTAAATTGCACAACATGTATAATTTAATTTAATCTTTTATTGTTTTTATAATTATTTTTAAAACATAATTATTTTTTTAACCACACTAACATGGTACTAACATTGTAGCCCTAATTTTTCTTGTGTTATTTTTTATATATATTTTAAATCGTTTTTAACTTTTTTTTTTTTTTTTTTGATCACACAAATCTAACATGTTAAATTGGCAGTCAATTTTTTACCAGATTTTTTTCCCCAGCAAATTTAAATGTGGACACTAACCAGTGTTGCCAAGTCTGCAGTTTTCCTGCGGAATTGGGCTACTTTAAAACTGTTGCTGCAGGGGTTTTTTTCAAGCAACCTCAATAACATGATATTTAGCCACTGGAATGCGAATTTTATCAGGGGAACCTGATAAAAAATTTGCATTTTACCCCTTGGAACATGATTTTTACTGGGGGGACCCCCTCTAAAAGGCATTTGGGCTAGTTTTGAATAGTAGGGTTTTGTTGTGAAAACCTGACAACCCTGACACTAACCAGTGTTTTATCCTCCTAATATAGGACCTACTTCAGAACTCACCCCCGTCCCTCACCTCTGTCTCCAGCACGGTAAACCCCTCTGGGATTGTGGTCCCTGCCGGTTCGCTGCAACAGAACAACGTTGCCATGACCACTATCAACTCTCAGGTGGTCTCAGGTGAGGAGGCCAATCATCAGCCTCTTTTGCTTGCTATAAATTCAGAGATCTCAGCTTTCAGAACAGCTTTCCTGTCCAAATTCGACATCTCATGAAAGCAAATACGCACTTCCATGTAATGCACATTATCTACATTTATATAGCTCCTTCTTTACTCATTTTCTCTCCATACAGCCATCTCACACAGAACAGTACTTTCACACTGAATAAAGAATGTCTAATTACTGTGAAATCAAGCTAATTAGCAGCAAAACAAGAACTCCTTGTTCTCCTCTTGAGCCATTCCGAATACCCTTTTGTTTTATTTTGGCGCAGTGAAAGGGAGGTGAATTGGTTTGTTTTTGTGCCGCAGGGTAATTACAGTGTGCTTTCGATAGGCAGGTAAAGTCTGTGATAACCACGCTCCTGTGTCTGTGACTCATTCCCACAGGTGGGACGCTTTATCAACCAGTGGCAATGGTTACCTCACAGGGGCAGGTGTTGACCCAGGGGTTACCACAGGGAACCATCCAAATCCAAAACAATCAGGTAAGGGTAACTGCTCAACAGACAACACATGCTTGCAGGGCTGTATCTTCACAACTAATGAAGCAGTAGAATTCTGTTGAATTATTTCTAGACTACAACACCATGTCTAGACTGAATCCCTGCTGTTGCTAAGAAGCCTTCAATTACGGATGCCCTGTTCAGTTTTCTGACATGCTATTTTACCCACTTCATCTTCTGTCTACATTAAATAGAACATTTTGAATTATGCATATAAGTATTATTTGTTATGCATTTACATGACATCAGACAGTTATATTTTTATATATTTTGATGCCTGCTAATGATGACTCTTTTTGAGGTCTTTTAGAGGAGCATTTGCCCTTATTCATGAAACACAAGCAGAACTCCCATTACTAATTTGAAAACGTCACTTTAGAACTAGTAACGTTGAGTTGAAACGTTGAGTTGCTTCATTGAAATCTTATTGTATTACTGTATTAAAAGCTCACTGTTTTATGTAGAACAGTGGTCAAAGTGTGGTACTAAATTAAATATAAATTAACATTAAAACACGGTAGATTTGAATTTAATCTTTATTTGAGTAACGTTTATTTAACTTATAGGTACAACACATTTTAATTGATTTATTATTTAAGTTTTTTATTTACCTGTATGTAAGCACAGTGCAGTGTTAATGTTCAAACTGTGTATTTACAATGTTAAAGTGGCTAACAACAATAAATATTCTTATTAGGAATAAATCTGCCTCGTCTTTGAACTGTGCAGAGCTGTAGCTGAATAGTTAGGCCTACTACGTTACTGTATTTTAATGTTGGTCATCATGGTGGTACTTGGAGAGCCAAATATTTTCTGAGGTGGTACTTGGTATAAAAAGTGAGCGAGTGTGATCTTACCTGCATCTGATACAGCATTCATTCTTTACCTCATATCTCAGAAAACATTAGTTTGAATGTCCGCTGAGGAAAGCAATATCTTTGTCGTACTATCCTTTCATCTGCTAAAGAAGAAGTCCACTTCCAGAACAAAAATTTACAGATAATGTACTCACCCCCCTTGTCATCCAAGAGGTACATTCTTGCCTGAAAACACTTAAAACGACATTCTGTGACACAAAAGAGTATTATTTATAAAATTGTAGTGGATTTGGGCGTCCGCCATGACAATCACTGTGGGAAGTACCACAAGTGGAGTGATATGAATAGTGAAACGGTTGGAGTTTTGTTATTACTATAATATTGCACACCTGGAAAAGGCTCTCAGCCAATCAGATTTGAGTATCGAGAATATGAAAGAATTGTTATATATATATATATATATATATATATATATATATATATACAATATTTTTTTTAATTTACTGTTGCTGAAGTCAGTGGTCCATTTGTTAGCAAACAACCTGACATGCCGTTCCACATTTACGCTTGCTGTGTAGTTTAAGATCATGATGTGTTTCTTCACCTCAAGTGTAAACAGGACGCAAGTTATTTAGGAATTCTAGAAGTGTTAGTTTGTATTTTAATGCCGTCAACTATGAGTCAGGTGAGTTGAGGTTTGATAGACAGCTGGAGCCTGTGTGGATACCCAACTTTGGGCCGAGGCGCTTCACTACACGCAGGCTGGGAATAGAGTTCCGCCCGTAGCTACATCTCCGACAAGCTTTCAGTAATAATACCCCTGCATGAAGCCTCCAATTAATTCACCCTGCTTCCTGAATCACACACATACACACTCTCCCCCGATAATGTGTGTGTGTGTGTGTGTGTGTAGTTTGAGTAGAGGAATGGGGAAAGAACCACATGACACCCAGCTGCAAATGTAATGAGGAGGTTGTTTTTAGAGCTTGATTATTATTTATTTATTTAAAAATTTTAAAATCAGTGGGGAGCTGCTGCTTTTTATGGCTTTCAGTGGCAATGGTAGCATGAAATTAATTATCCTTATTTTCAAAGTGGAAATGTTAATTTTTCCTTTTTTTCTTTTATTAATTTATTTATTCGCACACGGAGCTCTCGCAGATTATGCATCTTAAACTTCTCTGAAATGTTAATACGCCAGTCTCAGAGTGGCGTCAAGCAAAAGAAAATAAATAGTTAATTTAGCATGCATCCGTTAAAACTCTTTCGCATTTTGGCTCGCCTTACATTAATCGTACTTCAGAGCATATAATAAGTTTGATGAAAAGAGAAAAATTGACTGCATTTTCCACAGCGCTTTTACTTGATGAAAGGCTTCAGTAAATGTACCCTCCTTGGCTTTAATTTTAGGTATCATTACTCCCATTGCGTTGCTATGGTGACTGAAGGCATTCCTGCCCCTGCCAAAGAAATGGTGACTGGCGACTCTCTTTGTTTCCGTGGCAACTACCCCTCCCTCTCCCCCGCTCACTTTCTCGTCTCTCTTCTCTCTTCCTTCCAAGGTGAACCTGGACTTGTCCTCACTCTTGGACGGCGATGACAAGAAATCAAAAAACAAAAGAGGCGTCCTTCCCAAACATGCCACAAACATTATGCGCTCCTGGCTCTTCCAGCATCTCATGGTGAGAAAAAGGATGTGCCTTCTTCTTACACGATTGCCACGATTACAAACCAAAGAAAGGCTTGGGGAGTTTAAAAATGCACTTCATTTCGGTCATATCTGCTTCATTTGAACTTACAGAGATGAATATTAACATGCATATTTACTTAAAAAGGATTAAAAATACAGATCAACCATTTAAATAATACCTTATACTTTATTTTTGGGTTTTCCAGCATCCTTATCCTACAGAAGACGAGAAAAGACAGATCGCAGCACAAACGAATCTGACCTTATTACAGGTGAACAACTGGTAAGAGCGACTGGTTTGTTGCACCAGTGTTTAATGCGCAGCAAAATGGCGCCATCTTATGGCCACAAACAAAATCACAAAACTTGTTTATGATTTGCACGTATATATCCTGCTATATGTCTCATCTGCGTCGTTTTTCTCTCTCTCCTGTACTTTGAAAGGTTTATCAATGCCCGCAGGCGTATACTGCAACCCATGCTGGATGCCAGTAATCCTGACCCTGCTCCCAAAGCCAAGAAGATGAAATCTCAGCACAGACCCACACAGCGCTTCTGGCCCGACTCCATCGTAGCTGGAGTCCTGCAGACACACGGATCCCACTCCACAAACAATTCAGACAGTTAGTAATATCTCTAGTCAAGTTAAATAACCTTTTGTTTCACAGGGAAATAAAAAGGTAAATAACAGAATCAATAATGCAAACTTCATCAAATATGAGACCAATTCAGAATTCTGCTGTAAAGCAGCTCTAAAGAGACAATAGTGCCTTTATTTAACTCAAGTTGGTTGGTTTAATAACTGCTAAGTAGGTTCATGTGCTATGAAACAAGTTCAATTGAGCTACATGAAGTTCTATAGACAGCAATGTCATGATTTAGCTCCAGTCAGTCAGTTCAATTTTGTTTTAGTTCATTTCAATTCAGTTCTTTAATAGCAGAGAGTACT
Source organism: Labeo rohita (assembly GCF_022985175.1). Taxonomy (NCBI): domain Eukaryota; kingdom Metazoa; phylum Chordata; class Actinopteri; order Cypriniformes; family Cyprinidae; genus Labeo; species Labeo rohita. Next base: position 6,553,315 of record NC_066878.1, read on the forward strand.
AACTTCTAGGGGTGTAACGGTACACAGATGTCACGGTTCGGTACGTACCTCGGTTCGAGGGTCACGGTTCGATACGACTTCGGTACAACAGAAAAAAACAAAAAACAAATATACTATGTTAGGTTTCTTTTTATTTATTTTAAACAGACAGTATTACAAATTACAATTTTTTTTCACCTACACGTGAAAATACTAAATAATTTATCAACTTAATGTCATATATAGGCTATAAAATCTACAGTGCATATATACATACAAGGAATAAATACTTGAAATAGGCTATATTTAATTAAACTAATAGACAAGAGAAAAAATTAAATTCTGAGTTTCAGTTCAGTTTTGTGACAGAAAGGAAACTCATTCTATTTGTAAGAGAGAAAAAGAAAGCGACATTCTATTTGTTTTTCGTTTAAGTTGATTTTGCTGGTATGAGGAAAGTTGAAGTAATCGCGCCAGCACACAAACACAAAACATATCAGTTCCAAGCTTCTAGCATTGCTAACTTGACAGCGCATGTGGCAACTTACTTTATAAAAATAAAGCACAGTGAACCAAATATCAGCGCACCCACCTCACTGTGTCACCGTTAGAATGCGACTGAAGTACAAAGTCTATAATTTACATCATAAATAATAGTTTAGCATTTGGATGCATCGCAAATATGGAAATATGGACCCTTTTCACAAGCCTGTGATGACGCGTTTTAACGGTCATCATCATAAATCCTTGAAACTTTTTTATATTTTGATTTTTAAAAATATGTATGTGCATTTATAACACTATACTTTGTATTATACCACCTTTTCATCAAGTTACAAAAAAGCTATTAAACGCTGTGCGAGGGTGTTTCTAATGCCACGTCTATAGGAGGGACGGTATATTTGACATAGTTCTCTTTTCTGACTGCCGATATCAGTTTCTCTCAATTTTTTTCCTTTGACTGAAAATTGTGAAATCGCTAAACGACTCTTATTCCTCAACTGGGATCGTGTAGAGCTCTTTGAAGCTGCACTGAAACTGCAGTTTGGACCTTCGACCTGTTGATCCCCATTGAAGTCCACTATATGGATAAAATTTTCCTAAAAAACCTTAATTTTTTTTCGACTGAAGAAAGAAAGACATGAACATCTTGGATGACATGGGGTGAATAATCAGGAAAATAATGAGGAAATTTTAATTCTGGAGTAAACTAATACTTTAAGCAGCACAATTGTTTTCAACATTGGAAATAATAATAAACGTTCAGAATATCAGAATGATTTCTGAAGGATCATATGACTGGTCTAATGGCTGCTAAAAATGACTTTGTAATATATATTAAAATAGAAACCAGTTGTTTCTGTATGTTTGTCAGATTCTCTTGGCATGGATGGCCTACAGCCTCTGTCCTCAGACTCCGCCACACTGGCGATGCAGCAAGCCATGCTGGGAGGAACTGAGGACTCCATGGACGGCACAGAGGAGGAGGACGACGAAGAGGAGGAAGAGGAGGGAATCGACGAGGAGGAAGACGAAGAAGAAGATGAAGAAAGCGAGGGAGGCAGACAGATGGCTCGGAGAGATCTGGGCCTCAACCACAACGAAGGACTTGAATAAAGGATCAGATAGACGAAAATGACAAAATTGACTTAACTCCTACTCATCCCCATGGCAACACATCTCAACACCGCCTGAAGGTTTCCAGTGGACACTAAGTGCCATGGAACATCCAATGAGAATGAAGAGGAGGGGCCTGTTATGAACTTCTTGAATGAATAAAATTGTGAGAATTTGAAGGAGGACAGAACACGGTGCAAAGAACGTACTGTATATCGGGCCGTCAGCCGAGCGCTCATGCTACTCTCATGCATATAATCCATTTAAGCCTTACTTTGTTTAATATGTCTCTTTGGTTCTCAGGTGTCTTAGCATGACATAATGTCTACCCTCTTACAGTCATATTGATAACCATGCAATGAGTGGATGTTTTAGGCATGTTTCTTTCTTTTTTATTTTTATTTTTGTAGAGTTAACGAAATATTCAGTCTTCGAAGATTAAAAAAGAAACAATCTAAATGCCTGACAGCACAATGTATGTACATTTGATAGTGATGCATTTTACCCAGACACTTCATATTTATTTTCCAAACTGTCAGAAGGCAGTGGCACAATCAACAAGGATGCTGTCCGCTGAATGCCTGCTATTCAAAAACATCAGCCTCGTTCAAAACAAACGCATGTCGGGAGAGTGCCAAGCATCTCTTACACGTACGGAACAAAACTCTCGTGCCCTTCCCAAACCGCAGGACCTACAAACGACGTTTACTGAAGAACACTGCAGGAAAAAAAAAAAAGACATATTTACAGGTGCGTATCACACCCTGAAACGCCCCTCTTTATTTTATGTGAAGGACGAAACAAAAACTGTGAAGATATTTCTGAGCTTTTCAGCTTACTGTGTCTACAGATTTAATCACCTGTTTCTGATGTGATGTTTAGAAAAGACAGGATGTTTCTGAATGTTATTGCAGTTGGTCTTTGTGAAGTACATGTTTCTCATTATTCTTTTCTTGGTTGTTTTTTTAAATGGTTCTTCCAGAGCAAGTGATGATGATAGGGGAGCTTTTTAATTATTTGTTTGTATACATTGTTGTCATAATCTATTGTGTTTCAGTAGACCATTTTTGATAATTAAAAACTATGACTCTAGTGGACCTGGGTGTCATTTTGCAAACTTATATATAGCTTCTACAAATTAATACATGCGTCTTGTTACTAAATGATCAAATGATCACCATTTTGTTGCAGGATTGTTCTTGTTAACTAAAACTAATTTAAAAATGTCTTTAAAAATTAAGCTAAAATAAAAAAAAAACTAAATATATATATACTTATGTATATAATATAACTATAGTGGTTTTTTTGCATAAACAATGCAGGAAATAACTGCTGTGCTGTGACAAAACAGAATGAATATACACTGATTTGCTGTTTAAGAAACATTTTTTATTATTATCAATATTGAAAACAGTTGAGTACATTTTTTTCAGCATTCTTTGAATATAAAGATTCATAGATCAGCATTTATCTGAAATAGAAATATTTTGTAACATTACAAACTATACCATTCAAAAGCTTCTTTTTTTTTTTTTTTGGTAAAGACATTATGAAAATGAATACTTTTATTTAGCAAGGATGCTTTAAATTGATTCAAATTGATGATAACGACATTTATAACGTTAAAAAAGATTTCTATTTCAGATAAATGCTATTCTTCTGACCTTTCTATTCATCAAAGAACCTTGAAAAAATTCTACTTAGCTGTTTTCAACATAATGATAATAATAAATGTTTTTTAAGCAACAAATCAGAATAGTAGAATGATTTCTGAATGAGCATGTGACTGGAGTAATGATTCATCTAAAAATTCAGCTTTGAAATCACAGGAATAAATGACATTTTAAAATATATTCAAATAAATAACAGTTATTTTAAATAGTAAAAATATTTCAAAATGTTACTGTTTGTGCTGTGCTTTTGATCAAGTAAATGCAGGCTTGGTGAGCAGAAGAGACTTTTTTAAAAACTGTTCAAAAACGTTTGACTGATATATATATATATATATATATATATGTATATATATATATACAGAGAGAGAGAGAGAGAGAGATGCATTTTTTGCATCATAATATTCACCTAAATAATAAACAAGCATAATGTTTCATACTGGTTTAGGGGCAACACAAGGATTGCAGAATCAATATCAACAGACCCAAGACCTTGACAGTTACTTAAATTACAATGTTACTTTGGTCATACTTTTTGTAACCTAAATAACTGTAATCTCAACAGAAAGTTAGGCTTTAGAAAAAGCTCTAGCTGTGAATAAAAATAAAACTTCCTGCAAGGATTTTTTTAAACCTATTCAAGGCCACTGGCAACTACCATTGCCGAAGTTTTCTCTCTTTTTCCATATGTGAATATTTTTGGGCGACTTTAGATGTTATAAAACACCCTTCACAAGAGTAGACAACTCACTGGATTCTGTCATGTGTAGGTGTTTAATTCATGTGGCCATTTCTGGATGTTTACTCAGATTGCAAACTCCTCAATCTCAGTGTTCGCATATGATGAAAGTTACACCTAAAAGCTGCACAGGATATTCAAATAAATGTCTTCTCACCATAAATGGGTCAAACAACAATCTAAGTAGCTCTAAACTTTGTCAAGGTCTGTGTGCATCTGAAATAACAGTGTTTGTGGCAGTCTTGTACATGCACTTTGGAGCATGGCTGCACAGGCAGGGCCGTTCAGGGCCGAGGAGTATAAATAACCTGGGAAATGACAGAGGCAAGAAAAGCCACATGGCTGGGTACATTTGAAGTGGATTGGTGCCACGGGGCTGATGAGCATGTTAGGGAATTCAGTAGATCTGCAGTCCATCTCCACCCTCTTCCTCTCACTGCTTTGCCCCAGCAGGCACAAAAGTCCTCTCTAACTCTTTTAATTACCCTGTAACCCAGCCCAGCACAGCCTCTCATTTTGCTCAGACCTCCTCCAGTACTTAAGGTCCACGCCAGCATCCCTCTCCTCCTCCAGCCTCAGGACCAGTTTTCTGCTGGATTGACACAATACTTCTGCTGGACAGGGAATTCATAAGGTACTGTAATAAATACAAAATAAGTTGTTGTTGTTGTTGTTTTCACAAAAAAAAAGTTAATATGTGACCCTTGACCACAAAACCAGTCTTAAGTAGCACAGGTATATTTGTAACAATAGGCAAAAAATCATTAGGATATTAAGTAAAGATTATGTTCCATTAAGAATTAAATTTCCTTCTGTAAATATATCACTTAATTTTTGATTAGAATACGCATTGTTAATAACTTTGTTTGGACAAATTTAAAGCCGATTTTTTTCTGTAATTTTTCTGTTTTATTTATTTGTTTCATTTTATTTAATTTTAATTTTAATTTTTTTTATTTATTTTTTTTTTTTTTTGCACCTTCAGATTCATGATATTCAAATAGTTGTATCTCTGCCAAGTATTGTTCTATCCTAACAAACCATGTATCAATGGAAAGCCTATTTTTTCAGCCTTTAGATAAATTATGTATATACATATAAGTTTAAAAAAAAAAAAAGGGTCACATATGTTGTATGGTTATTTTAAACTGGTTATTTTAATAACGATCCAGAAGGTTGGTTTAAACGTATTAACCATACATCATTCTAAACCATAGGTTATAATAATTATTTATTTTTTCCCCTCAATGCTTTATACTTTACAACCTTAACCGTGCGTTAGAATTTATCCGGGATATTCTGTACATTTGTAACAACAGGTTAATGTTTTTATTTGCATGTTTTTTTTTTTTTTTTTTTTTTTTTTTGTTTTTTTTTTTTGTTTTTTTTTCATATTTTCAGTAGCATTTAATTGGACAATTACAGGACGCTACTTGATTAACACTCGGGATATTATTAGTTCTTATTTGTCGTGTGTCGCTGTCGTTGAGCTTATATATTCCTTACCTTACCATTAAATTTGTCCTGAAAAAATGTACGGACCACAACTGTATAAACAAAACTCTTCTTCAATCCAATTAATTCGTTTCGACATTTTTCCCCTTCAAAATTCGTGAAAGTTTGTGTGACTGTACACAACTAATGAATATTTAATGACGCGAGCGCAATTCCGCGTGTGATTGGTTGTTTGATGGGCCGGAGCATCGTTTTATATTCCAAGATTAAAAAATGGCTTTAAAGCAGTGTGAAACTCTTCTTAACCCGGCTTTAAAAAGACGATAATCCCGTGTTGTACGTGGTAAAGCACAACATTGTGCTACATAATCATTGTTTAACACTTGTGTGTTAAAGTTGCAGTACATCAGTAGTTTTGTTTAATGCGAACTCCGTTTAATGCGAACTCTGCTAACACATTTAATGGAAGACATAATTACTGTTTAATGAAATAATTTCATGGAAGGCTTAATTTGATACTTTATCATGTAAGTAAGACTAATCATTCATTAAATGTGTTCTTGTATCACTTGCTATTAAACCACATCATCAAAGTGCTATTTGATAAGTAAACTTGTCCCTTATATATTGATGTTAATGATTATATGTGACCCTGGACCAGAAAACCAGTCAAAAGGGTGTGTTTTTAGGGTCTAAATAAATAATTAATAGTTTTCCACTGATGTATGGTTTGTTAGGATAAGACAATATTTGTCCGAAATACAACTATTTGAAAATCTGGAATCTGAGGGTGCAAACAAATCAAAAAATTGAAAAAAAATCACCTTTAAAGTTGTCCTAATGAAGTTCTTAGCAGTGCATATTACTAATTACAAATTAAGTTTTGATATATTTACGGTAGGAAATGTACAAAATATCTTCGTGGATCGTTACGTAATATCCTAATGATTTTTGGAAAGAAAAATCCATAATTTTGACCCATACAGTGTATTTTTGGCTATTGCTACAAAAATACCAATGTTAGTTAAGACTGGTTTTGTGGTCCATGGTCACATATTTTGTGTATATGAATGACAGCACAGATGATTAAACCAGAAAAAATATCATTGTGCTTTTCTGTTGTTTTCCACAGTTGCCAGCATGTCTATCGCCAACGCGGCCGCACAGGCGATGCTCTCTGATGCCCTGCTGAGGGATACTAATGGGGACAATCGCATTCAACACCTGGAGCTGGATTTGCCATTGGATAAAGTCATCAAGTTCGTTTCTGTGGGCCTGCCGCTCCTTCTGGTGTCAATGGCCTTTGCCAGAGAGATTTCTATCGGTTAGCAGCTCTTTTCTTCTCCCTAGTGTGAGAATCTCAGGACCTCAGAGTGGCACTGGCACTGCAGTAATTTCACAAACCCTTGAGTTAATTGACTGACCATTAGCTTGAGGGCTGGGCTGATGGGCCGTTGGATGTAATTAGTGTTCATCTGAGGTGACAGCGCTATCTTCACTGCTTAGGAAGGAAAACTGTGGTGAAATATGAGAATTAAGCATCTGCTAATGATTATTAGCAATTTATATGACATCGCAAACCAACTGGAGTTGCTTTCAGGGGAGAAATCTTTAGTGACTAGAATGGTGTGGGTGCCAATTGCTGGCTATAAATGCCACTAACTTTAGCGTTCCTGCCAACAGTGCATTGGAGAGAACTGTCTGTTTTGTGTAGGCAGTTGACTTTGAGGTTGCAATCAGTTCCTCTGGAGCTGGTCTGCAATCAGCTCACACAGATGTTAATTGGCATGAGGATGATTAAGAGAGACGTGTAGAGATGACAAGGGTCTGTAATTACAGTCAGTCTGCTCTTTCCCAGCTCTCTATTTCAGACTAACGAGAAGATATGCTAATTAAATGGAGACGTGCAAGGCAAGCAAACTGATTCTTCCTGCTTTCAATAGTGGTCTGACAACACTCAGGTTATTGGTTAGAGAACATCAACACAAACTTTACAGTGGAACGAAAACCTGATGATCGTGTTATCTAACATGACTGGAGTATGAGCCAAAAGGCATTTTGAAAACCATCCGACCAAAGTGTTTCACATGATTACATGACCAATGTCAGAACTGCAATTACTGAATTCAAATTTAGATGTTATATTTAGATATAATGTATATATTTAATTTTTTATTATATTTATATTTAATAATTTACTTAATATTATATAATATATAATAATAATATATATTATATTGTACAATGTCATAGTTTTCAGAGTAATCAAATGGATAGACATTTTAATTTCAAGGTTTAAATTAATTTTCATAAATAGATTAAGCTTGAAACATTTAAAGAAACGTAAGTATACAACATTTTTTTGTTTATGTATGATTTAGAATTAATATGAAATAAAATGTAATATTACTAAATGCATAAGATTGAAACTAATAAGAAAAGCAGGTGTCTGTTTATTATATCTGTGTGTATTTTTTATTAATATAATAATTCAAATTACTTCAAAATCATGAAAATCTTTAGCTATTAATGTATATTAATCAATATATAAAAAATAAAATACATTATACACTACCAGTCAAAAGTTTTTGAACATTAAGATTTTTTATGTTTTTTAAATAAGTCTCTTCTGCTCAGCAAGCCTGCATTTATTTGATCAAAAGTACAGCAAAAACAGTAAAACTGTTTTCTATTTTAAAATATAATCTATTCCTGTGATTTCAAAGCTGAATTTTTAGCATCATTATTCCAGTCACATGATCCTTCACAAATCATTCTAATATTCTGATTTGCTGAATATTAATAAATGTATTATTATTATTATTATTATTATTATTATTCGTATTTTGTTGAAAACAGCTGAGTAGGATTTTTTCAGATTCCTTTGATGAATATAAAGTTCAGACGAACAGCATTTATCTGAAATAGAAATCTTTTGTAACATTATAAATATCTTTATCTTCACTTCTGATTAATTTAAAGCATCCTTGCTAAATAAAGTATTAATTTCTGTAAGTTCTAAAAAATAAATAAATAAATAAAATTATACTGATTCTAAGTTTTGGAATGGTATAATGTAACAAAAGCTTTTTTATTTCAGATAAATGCTGACCTTTGGATCTTTAAATTTGTCAAAGAATCCTTAAGAAAATGTACTCAACTGTTTTAAATATTGATAATAATAAAAAATGGTTCTTGAACAGCAAAGCAGCATATTAGAATGATTTTTGAAGGATCATGTGACACTGATGACTGGAGTAATGATACTGACAATTTAGCTTTGAAATCACAGGAATAAAATGCATATAAAATCTATTTAAATAGAAAGCTGTTATTTTAAATAGTAAAAATATTTCACAAAATAGCTTTTGCTGTATTTTGGATCAAATAAAAGCAGGCTTTGTTAGCAGAAGAGAATTATTTAAAAAATATATTAAAAATCATACTGTTCAAAAACATTTGACAGGTGGTGTATATTCATTTTCAGCGTGGTCTTAAAGTTTTTAAGCCCACTGTATATTTACTGGCATAAATAGATTAGCATGAAAGCTTTTAGGAAACTCAGATGTCTATGAATATCTCTCTTGGTTTGGTATCATGTAATTTAATGTTCAGTGGAGCTCAGTTATCCATAAAACTCGTGGGTTGGGGCACGTAGTGTTCAGTCAGTAAATTGGAGGCTGACTGTAGGTTTTGGAGGGTGACACAGATATTTAAGAGGTCCATATAAAGTAGGGCTTGGCCTTGTCTCAGCAGCTGGGTCACACCCTTTCGCCCAGGCAGCAGAACTCTCCACAGAAGGGTGTTTCCTGCCTGCCTGCCTTGGTGGTTTCACCATCTGTATCCCTGGAAAAGATCTTGTGCTATTACAGACGTGCCACCCAGCTTCTCCACTTATACAGCATCAAGTGACGCTAAAATACTGTCATTTATGTCTCAGCATGTTCATTTTCTCTTTTTCTCTTCCCAGGCCCACAGATTAGCTGCTTTCCACCCAACAACTTCACAGTAAAGCAGGCAGCATATGTGGATACGTACTGCTGGGACTCTCTCATGCACCATGAGTTTGACACAGATGGGAACTTAGAAGAACGTTCACTCTGGGTACATAAAGTGAGTAAAACGTTCAAAAATACATCACAAATGACATTTTTAATGTCTCTGCTGTTTTTCCTAGACAGTGTCATAAAATGGAAAGCATTTGGAAACTTGCTTTTTTTGTGATTTGCAAGAAAGAAAAAAGCGAATGGTTTTATATGCTTTGAGTTTTAGAAGGGTAGCTGAAACTAGATCTGTTCTAGTCTGCAATCTAATGTCATAAGTTTAAATATGACCCTGAAAAAAAAACAGCTCTGACTTTCACTTTTTTTCAACAATTATCTAATTTGTGTCCATTTTAATTACGTCATACATTTGAGATAAATACATTATAAGCTGTATAAATAAATTTATTATTTTGGTGGAATAAGTAAAAAAATACTAATACAAGTATTATATTTAAATTATATTTTAATTAATAAGTAATTTAATATTGATACCATAGATAAATAATATAGTATAATACAAATTACAAATAGATTAATAAATATTATTATTATAAATAAATAAATACATATTATATCATATATTCATTTTATTTATTACGTAAATACGTAATAATGGAGAGATTAATACATTTAGAAGCTGTTTAAATGTATTATTTTATTGAATAAGTAAATTATTAATACAATTATTATATTGACATATTTTATTAATAAGCACATTAATATTTATATCATAGATCAATAATATATTATGTTAGAAATTATATAGATTATTAAATATTAATGTGAATAAATATTAATATAAGTATTAATGTAAAAATATTGATATTAATAATATTAATAAAAATATAAATAAATAATTAGAGTTAAAATAAATTTTAAATATATATATATATATATATATATATAATATTTATTATATAAATACTTATTAATAGACAGATTAATACATAGTTCTATAAATAAATGTATTATTTTTATTGGATAAGTACATAAATATTAATACAAATATAATTATTAATAATAATGTTTTATGTAATATGCAAATTAATACTGATATAATAGATAAATAACAGTATAATACAAATTACAAATAGCTAAATTAATAAATATTTATATTATAAAGAAAAAATGAGTAAAAATGACAAATATGAATATTATAAATATCTATAAATTAAATAAATAATATACTAATTTTATTTATGACATAAATACATAATAATAGAAACATAATATTATAATACATTAAAAGTTGTATAAATAAATGCATTATTTTTACTAAATAAGTAAACAAATATTCATGCAAGTATTATTAATAAATTATATTTAAATTAATAAGCAAATTAATATAGATGTCATAGATAAATAATGTAGTATAATACAAATTCTGAATATTTAAATTAATACGTTTTAATATTATAAACATAAATAAATGAGTAAAAAATGATACATTTTAACAAGTAATATGAAAATAAATAAATAGTAATATGATAAACATATATTAAAATAAACAATGTATTAATTTTATTTTTACATACATACATAATAGAGATGCATTAGAAGTTATATAAATGTATAATTTTTATTGAATAAGTAAATAAATATTAATAAAAGTACTAGTAATAAATAATATTTTAATTAATAAGCAAATTACTATTGATATCATAATATAGTATAATATAAATTATAAATAGCTTAATAAATATTAATATTATAAATAAATAAATATAAATTTCAACAGTATTATATATATATATATATATATTATAAATAATATTATATGTATATATATAGATAGAAAGATATAGATATATGAATTTTATTTATTACATAAATACATAATACAAATATTCTAAGTAATATTTTATTTAATAAGTAAGTACAAATAAATAAATAAATTGTACTTTGTCATAAAATCTACAGTAAAGTTTTTGGTCTTGCTTGTGCAGATGTTTCCATACTCCTTATTGGTCATGGCCATGGTGATGTACCTGCCGGCTCTGATTTGGCGGTATCTTGCCGTCCCCAGCCTGACCTCTGATCTGTTTTTCATCATCGACGAGCTGGACAAGTCTTACAACCGCTCTGTCCGCCTGGCTCAAAACATCCTGGACCTAAAACAGCAATCAGAACACCCACTGCAATTTCAGGCTGAGCTTGAGAGGTACAGTATATGCAAATCTTGACATTTTTCCGTCTTATTTTAAAGAACTATTTTTCTTATTTTTCAAATATTAAACATGAAATCATTTTATTTTTGTCTTTTTAGAGCCAAGCGCAAGCGTTACTTTGAGTACCCCCTGCTGGAGAGATACATGCAGTGCAAGCACAGCTCCTACTTCCTGGTCAGCATGCTCTTCCTGCGAGGCTTCCTGCTCCTGACCTTCATGTCCGCCTCGTGCCTATACCTGATCTACTTCCACCTCTCCGCCTTTCTACAAGACGAATTCAGTTGCTTCGTGCGCACCGGCCTCCTCCGCGACCAGCCCTGGGTGCCTGAGCTAGTTCAGTGTAAAATGACTGGCCTACTTGTGTTCCAGGTCATTAGCGTAGCTAACGGTGCCGTCTATGTGCTGCTAGCTCCGATTGTTCTCTTTAGCCTATTGCGTTTGTTCTGTTGGGACACAACCTTCCTCTCCCTTTACGAGGTGCTGCCCGGACTGGGGCTCATGAGCGGTCAGAAACTGGGCTGCCCGCTTAACGATCTCAACGTGCTGCTCCTCTTCCTGCGCGCCAACGTAGCGCAGCTGCGATCGTACAGCCGCCTGAGGGCCGTTTGCTCCCTGGCACCTCCTCGACTGAAGGGCGCTAAGGGCGCGCTGACGGGGGAGCAGGCTGAAGAGGCGGCTGAGGCCGCCGAGGAGCTCGAGGAGGAGATTAGAGAGGCCAGAGAGGAGGGCAAACTCAATCTAGTAGACATCATGACTGTGCTGGGAGCAGCCAAAGGAAACACAGTGAACTGTTCAGAGCAGCGCCCTCTTGTGGAACAAGACATGACGCTTGGTACAGTCACTCTCATCTATATACTTAAACGCATCCTGCTCGTTGGCATTTTCGTGGCTGTCATATGGGACGTTCAGAAAATCATCAAAATGACATAAACTTATGATGTTGGAAAGCATTTGTGTCCCTACTGTATGTGTAACATCATGTGTGAACTTAAGAGATAATGTGCAAAAAATTACCCTTATATAGCATTTAAATAAGAGTATGCTTCTAAACGCACATTGTTATTTTTACCATATTCCCATAATCAAGTTAACTGAATTCCACAGATTTAAATACTAGTAGGTTTAATTCATACCGCTTTTCTGGAAGTCTGTGCAATCGTTACTAATGTATCTCATCTCTATATTACAAAAATTGTCTGTTCTAATGGAGGCTTTAAAGAAAAACAATTCTTCATCGGTTCTAGCAGCCGCATTGTGCACTTTATTTGAACGTTTTTCGCATTTAGCATCAAAATTTATGCCCCTAACAGCACTCTCTGTCTCTTTACAGAGCCTAACCACCAGGGGTACCATGAGTTGAAGGAGACTACAACTTGTTGTTTTGCCTAAAGCAGCAGCCAATGGACTGAACCAGCACTGTCAGACTCTAGAGGGCCCCGTAGAACAGCTAAACCTCTGAGATGAAATAAAGATGAAGATAGACTAGAACATCCAATAGCTAGAACTCCTCCATTATAGTCCAGACTCATTAAAATATCTGGATTTAAATAATTCTTACACAAATCACCTCAGGAATAAAAAAACTCAAAGTCTGTACTATTTGAAAAGCCTCCAGTAGTTCGCCTTCTTAAACTTGAGCATTTTTAAATATCTTTATTTATTCTTTTCATTCTTATTATCTGATTTTTGTGGATTCCATACTTCTTTGAAAACTGGATGCTTGACCTTTTGTTCTCTTTTGTAAGTAGGTGAAATAAAATTTGTTTGTATTTGTGTTTTGTTTGTTCATTTTCACAATACACATTAAGTATATGCACTACTGTTCAAAAATTTGAGATCAGAAGATAAATAATCCTTCAGAGAATCCTGAAGAAAAAAATATCATGGTTTCATCATTGTTAACGATAGGAATTATTAGTTTTTATATAAAATTTTATATTATATATTTGTGTGAAAACCTGGCAACCCTTCCCGTAAAAGCAGGCGCGGCCGTTTGTACATTTTATGGGTCTGACCGGCTTCCGGTCTCACCTCCATCCAGAAGTTAACTGTACAAAGCAGCTTGTTTTGCTTCTTGATACTAAAAATACGTGTGCCTTACCATATTATTTTTATGTATTATCTTAATTATGAACACACTGGTTTGTAGTGCAAACACTTATACCATTTACTGCATGTTATTATTCTCGTTATAGCGGCTAATGAACCGGAAGTCTATTTCCGTGTTGAAAAATACAGTGGATATAAACAGTTTTCATTAAATAAAATATAAGACATTTAGCACTACATAAATCAAGTATACTTTTTATACTTACAGAATAGCATGACTTATGCACTCTTCTCCTGTACCTTAGAGAGAAATATCACCTCCTCCTATGAGAATTAACTTGTCCCATAATTGCCAGACTTTCTCAAGTTTCTATTCCCACGAGAGCTATCAGTAGACTATGGCTCCGTATCTTATGTTTTAGAGATGTTACTTTACCCCTTCTTCAGTGTGACGTTTTACTGTATCTACTTAAAGGTTCACGCATCTGAGCACTGAAAATGTGGGTTTGACATATTGGGAGCGCTAAACTAAAAGTACAGTACATCCATCTAAAAAACAATAAGTTTGCAAGACCAGTCAAGATTTTAAAGATGTAGGACAACAGTTATTTTTAAAATGATACCATTAGGCAGTATTTTATAATAAACAAAAGCCCGGGGCTAGTTGTCACACAGGTGAGTTGTCACAAAAATATTTTGTAAGTTATCCACTTTATTGTTCCCGTAAGGCCATTTGTAAATGTTATGGGTGTGGCTTTGGGTCTCATCCGTTTCAAGCTATTTTTAGCTACACAAAACAGGTTTTGCTGCTTTATATTGCAAATTGGTGTTACTTCCTATATTATTTTAATGTATTGTCTTAATTATGAGCACTGGTTTGTATTGCAAACAGTTTTACCATTTACTACACATTGATGTTTTTCTCCTTATTTCCTAGCAGCTAATGAACCGGAAGTCTCGCCCATAGGCTTATTTCCACATTGAAGATGTTGGATATTTTGGATAAATTGCGTGAATTTTTCACTCCAAGCTAAATACCAGCATCATATTTTTTCACAAAAGCTCCAGGGTAAACAATGAACCCCATAGACAACTATAAAATGAAGATTTTAGAAGACAACATTTTCAAGATAAGAATTTGTTATTAAATGTGACCCTGGACCACAAAACCAGTCATAAGGGTCAATTTGTCAAAATTGAGCTTTATATATCAACTGAAAGCTGAATGAACAAGTTTTCGATTGATGCATGGTTTGTTAGGATAGGACAATATTTGGCCAAGATACGACTATTTGAATATATGGAATCTGAGGGTGCAAAAAAATCAAAATATTGAGAAAATCACCTTTAAAGTAGTCCAAATGAAGCTCCAACTAATGGATATTACTAATCAAAAATTAAGTTTTGATATATTTACAGTAGGAATTTTACTAAATATCTTCATGAAACATGATCTTTACTTAATTTCCTAATGATTTTTGGCATAAAAGAAAAATCAATAATTTTAACCCATGCAATGTATTTTTGGCTGTTGCTACAAATATACCCCAGCGACTTAAGACTGGTTTTGTGGTCCAGGGTCACAAATGTCAGGGTGAGGCAAACTGAGCTTGAAGAAATATACAGTGACTTTCAAAAATATTCAGGGAAGTAAAAGCCCAGTGTCCCTTACATCATTTACTATCATTGGCCTCTCCGTGTTTGTGCTGTGGCTCATTGAAAGTCTGTTTGGAGAGATGCTATACCTTGTTCCCATGCCCAGTCCATCTGTTGCCCTCTCTGTGTGAGATCCATTTGCTCAGCACCAATGTTTGATCTCAAAGACACTTTATTCTCACAGTATGGCCACAGACAGAACCCGAGGAGGGCAATAGGCAAAACAGTCTGGATCTTATTGAGCAAGTGTAAATTAGATGCTAGTCGTTTGAATCTAATAAACAATTTCAAATCAACCATGAAAGGGGGTCACAGCTGCTCATATTTGCCCCACATTCAGTAGCTACGCACGTCATGTGTACTAAAGATCCACACTGATGTGTTTTCTTGCAGCGGCCTATACAAGGACAACAATGCGTGGCGGTGTTATTTACTGTAGCACCGATGGAGAGAAGGGGTCACTTGAGTAACACACCATCAATACCATCTTTTGGTTTGCCCTGTGATCAGAGTTGAGTTAATGAGCCTGCTAAAAGCCGGGAGAAACTCAATTAGTTTGATGGAGTACTGAAGCGGAGATCTGCCCAGAGGATTTCATAATGGTCTTCTCAGAGGTGAGAGCAGAACAGCAAATAGTAAATCAGCTCTAGAGGAGAGAAGCCTGAAAGGGCGAAAACAGAAACGCTAATTGGAAAGTCATTAGGCCTTTGGTCTTTTTGCTACAGGTATATATGTAGCCCACTCATGAATATGAAACAGATAGGACTGGAAAGCATGAAAGACCTTGATTCATCAGACCTTGGTAAGTGATGTTGATTTTTTGTATCTGGTCTACTCTAAATGGGATTTTAGGCGAAATATTACTCTGTAAAAGAAAAACATACAGACTTTGTCCACATGATGGCAGGATTTAGTTATATATCAAAATTTACTTCAGCTCAACAGAACTTAATAAATAATATTTAGCATATATCTTTAAAGACACAAAAAAGTAGGCTGTAACACCCTTAATAGTTATGGCATGACGTAAAATAATCGCCTTTTTATAACCGGTTTGTTGAAATAAACCGTCATACATATATGTGTGTATTATTCTAATGAAAAAGAAGAAATGGCGAGTCTAAGACAAAATTTGTTTCATTTCTTCCAGGAGACTATACAGCACCTGTTTGGAGAACAGAAGGTTTGTAAATAAAGTACTTGAAATATTGAAATATGCTCTGGCATTTTTATGTACTGTGAATTTGTGTGTAGGTTGTAGGCCTAGTCTGTCCTAATAAATGAGAATCAGTTCTAAACGCTAGTTTTGACCCATGGAGGGCGCTGCTCGCTTCTGGAGCTTCAAGTCGCGTTATCTTGTCTCTGTTTGGGGTCGTTCTGTAAGTTTGTTAAAGACCAGTGAAGGCCCGCAGGTGCAAAACGGAGGCGTCGTTGGTTTCAAGGTAAGGGAACCAAATGCATGTGTCTGAAGAGATTTTAAAATGTTCAACTGTTTTTAATTTCACATAAAGCCTTAAAAGGCAGTGCTTATGACGCAAGATGCAAATAAACAGCTAGATGTGTCACTATTGTCAGAGTTGTTTACAAACGCGTGTGTGTGAGTGCCTGGTTATGATGTCTATAATAAATAACAATTAACATTTAGAAATGTCTATAATAGAAATGTCAGTTAATAGGCTTATTTTTTAAGGAAGTGGTAGTGAAAAGGGGGCAGAAGAGGAAGACATTAAAAACTGCACTTAAGTTGCATTAGATTAATACAATAATTAATTAAATGAAGCATGTTATTATAAGTTTTTAATTGCGATGCAATTCAGTGTAGTAGCTGTGTGTTTTTTTTTGGCATTCTTGAATTGATTTCAAAAATAATAACTGGTTTAACTAAATTTTAACTGCTCTACTAGAGATGTCCATGGCTTTTATTTCAGAAATCTGTTCACCTTTGCACAACACTGCATCTTGGCTCAACCAGTGGAGGGTCTGCACTTATGTCACGATTTGGTCAGTTACCCGAATGTGAGGCCATATTGGCAGTACTCGGATGTAAACAACAGGATGGATTGCACGGTTAATGTACCGGTGAATGTGTTGTTTTGCTAGTTTATGCCTGTCTAAACCACAGAAAAAATGTGTGGAAGCTGCTAAATCATAAAGAGAAGGACTTTGTAAGAAGGAAAAGGGTGCAATGTTTTGACAAACTAAAGTTAGTAGGTGGTAAAGATATGTACGAGCAGTAATAATTAACATATTAGCCTAATATTTCACCTGTGAGAACAAACACGAATGTTGTCAAGATTCTTGCCCTGGAAATCCTGGTTAAATTTGGCCAACCACAAACACCTTTTGTTCCTCAGACAGTTTTTCTTCTCCTTGATTTGCTATTACTTTTGGCAGTCTATTGTAACATTACTCCAAATGTTTTTCCCAGGCCGACTGATTAGTACAGCCCAAACCATGACAATAATTGACTATTTTCAACATCAGTAATTAGCAAAATATGCAAGTTTCCTTCAGCTCAGTGGCACTGTTTATGTTCCATGCCGCCAGTATGTCCGATTGATGGCGTGTCGTGCTAAACTCTACATGCTAGTTCAAACATCACATTACTACATTTACCAGTTAGGAGTGTTGAAAGGAAAGAAAAAAACAAACAAAAAAAACATTTTTGAGCCGAATCTCAAAATTGTCCTATGGTATGACTGTCTCAAACATGGTTCAATGAATTACAACTTTTATAAATTAAAAAGAAAAGCATAAAATGTTAATAAATACCTCTGGCATTATTGTACCAGTGTCTGTTTTAGTAAATGGCAATAATTTTTTCATCCATATATTTCTGAAAGTGTAGGAACTTCATACATTTTGTCTCTGAAAACCATGTCCTCTGGTGTGATACCATATCCTGATTTTAAATCAGCCAATTCCAGAGAAAAAAACTTTAATTAGTTGAAGGACCCCATTCATGGTCATGTTACTGAAGCCCCCTGTCAAGCCCATGACGTGTGCGCATAGTCAATTTTTGTTTTAGAATTGTTCAAATATTTGACTTTTTTGGAACCAGTACGAAAAAGTTACGTTTTGTTGTCCTTTGGTGTGACACCCCTAAATAATATTTTAATAATAATAATAATACAGAGGACAAGGTCTTTATCTAATTAAATAAGATTAGTTGAACTCCTTTTTATTCATTTTTGATTATTTTCAGTGTTTTTAAATGCAATAATTACATTAATTAAACTATTTTCGGATGTTTTTGCAGAAACGTGTACTGTTATAAAGTGTCATGATAATGAGTATAAAATGTGAAACTTTGTTTTTGAAACAGAAAAAAATTGATGGAGAGAAATTTATGGACAAGAGAATACGGAAATATAGACAGAAAATTAACAGGAGATCCTAAGGGAACCATACAGAAAGTAAATAGAATCAAAATGATGCCTTAAAAAGATTAGCCATATAGTTTTATAAAATTAATTTACATCTTGATAAACGTAGTTTAAATATCGATCATATTTAACTGTGCAGCATGCAGCAGGAGGGCTAGAAGAGTTTCAATAACATACTGATTGACTAAGAGACTGAATTTTGTTAATGAAAATGTTTAAAAACATGTTAAACTTTCTTTCTCCTTTGACATGTTCAGAATTAAATAGAAATACTTTAATAACTTCCATTTCTGTCCTTAAGTGTGACATAATATCCTATTGTGTGACACACACAAAATAACTACAGATTTGTTTTTATCTCAAAATATCTTTAAAAAAATTTGAATATTGCAATAGGCAAGATATATGACTCATCTTAAAATGGTATAATTTTCAGCAGATTTGAACGGATGACAGCAAAATTTGTCTCGTTGTCAAAGTTTGTCTTGAAATTGTCCAACAAGTCATGGGGAAAAAATAATGTTAATTATAAATTCATATTAAATAATACATTAAATAAACACTATATTAAAATAAGTCTCTAATAATGAAGATAAATCTTTCTTCTGCTATTTATATATTATTAAGAGTTTTTCTTAATTTTAGCTACGTCACACCATAGGACAAATTTATGGTACAGTTCAGTAAAAAAAACAAACCAAAAAAAAAAAAACAATAAAAGACTTGACGAAGTTAGTGACTGTTTTCTCAAAGATCACATTTCACGCAACATACATGGATGCATTTCTTATTCAGAAATTGTCTTTTACAAAATAACTTTTTTTACTGATTGTTTGTCAATAGTGTACTGTTTAGATGGTTTTGGACACCACTACGAATGGTTTTCCTCTGAAATAGTGAACTACAGTATATAAGGGTACGGGGGTGATTTTGGACACAGTGTCTGAATTAACTCACCCGTTTTCATTTACTCATTCAAGTTAACTACATTAGGTAACATAGGAAATAGCGAATGAGGGTATATGGTGTGATTTTGAATGCAGCCTTCGTTTGGTGGTGCTAGTGGTGCAGAAATGTAACGCTTGCACTTAATGATGAATGATGAACGATAAATGATTAGGAACACATTAAAGCTTCTGTTAAAATAGAATATAATCAGGGATAAGTTCCCTGTACTCTTTTCAAACAGAAGACAAGTGACGCTCCACCTTTAATTACACAGAGTTCCTCAAGAGTTGCAGTAATTTATTTGAAACCTTTCTTGAGTGATTCATTCCCATTATCCAATTAAGCCCGGACATGGCTTTCAAATTCCCATCTTTCTCACTCCTTGCGTTTGTGGTATACTGACATTAGTTCCCGTGATTTTTTTTTTTCCTCCTCTCCAGAGAGCTTGGTGAGAACAAACGGTGGGATGGAAAACGACAGCCAATTATTCCTCTCGTCAGCTCGTTTGTTTCCTTTGTATCTGTTGTTGTCGCGCCGAACCAAAGGTTGAGCGTTGCCAGTGATTTCCAGCTAATGTCCAATTAAGACGGATGTGGGCTTTTTGTGCCAGTATCAGGGGAAGTGAACTGGTGTGATGATGGATGCTGCGTGCGCCAAGTGGGATGAGCTGGAAAGCGGGACTCTGTTTGCTTAGGCCCAACATGATTCGGTAATGGATCTCTAATCTTGTTGAGAGAGGAGAGCTGTGGGGAGAAATAGGCAGAGAGGAAAACAATAAGCGAGGACCTTTGTCATGCTCTGCTGCTGCCTGGGAAACCTTGATTACTGTTGTTAAAAGCTGCTTGCCACAGCTGAAATAGAAGGTGAAAAGTATCTAGACCGTGGCGCGACGTACATTATTGGGTCTCCGCATGAGTTGATGACAAGATCGATATCTCAGAGCTCGTTTTTAAGGAACTGCTGCTTTAAGGCTGCGCAGATTAAAGCAAACACTCCCTATAAATATGCCCGTAGCTAGTATCTTTTCAGGCATCACAGTTCAGATGGCCTCGTCAAAGCTTAAAAGTGTCTTTTGAATAGAAATGGCAGTTTGATTCAAACACAGAGCCTTTTTTTTTTTTCAATCTGAACACATTAACTTTGTATTCCAGCCTCTGAGCCGTGACAGCGCAGAGAATGCGTGTTATCTGAGCGGTGTAATGTCAACCTGTATGTGGGGAGAAGCTGACCTTGCAGTCATTCAACAAAGCAGAAGTGAAGGTGAATGACAGGCTGCTTAGAGCGGTGTACAAGGTGAAGATATTCCCTGCTTATTCCCAGCGGCTTCACATCTGTGTGGAGGCTGATAATAGGCAGGGAAGAGGAACACCTGTTCACAGGACTTGTGTGTGGGAGCTAGAGGAAGGAGCAAGGTTGGGGCCAATGTCATAATTGGTAATCAGTGAGAACCGCTTAAAATGCATAATAGGGGCCCCAGAAGAGTATTTATGTAAGTGCTTTCTATAATGAACAGATTTTTAGTTTGAATTTTTTTCTTGCGAAATAAATAAAAAATCTTGAATGTGAAAGTGAATGATTTGCATTTTATTTATTTATTTATTCATTCATTTATTTGTTTGTTATTATTATTATTATTATGTTTGTTTTTTGGTTTTTTTTACAAAAATAATTTTCTTCCTTTTAAACTAAAATTATAATTATTTATTTATTTATTTATTTAATGGAGCATAAAGTAATAAAGTTAAATATTTCTTTAAAAAGTATTTATAGTGAAGAATGTTTATTAAACCAATATTTATGAATTAAAACATATTTTGATATTTTATGTGCGGCATAAAGTAAAAACAAAAAATCCTGATATTCTTAAAAATAAAATATATTGAAAAAATACTTATTTAAAATTCAAATTATATTATTTGTAAACTAATATAAAAGTAACATTTTACAGTAATGTTGTACAACAGTGTTATTTATAACTGAGATTTTTAGTTTGAAAAAAAAACAAAAAAAAAAAAACAATAATTATACAGTATATACACCTGGAATATTTTTGGAATATTTGTTATTTTTCCTCTTATTTATTATTATTATTATTATTATTATTTCTTATTATTAAGCTAAAAAAATATTTATGTATTTATTTATGGAGCATCAAGTAAGTAAATCATTTATATTTCTTAAAAAAATAATATGTAATAAAGAATATTTATTAAAACCAACATTTATATAAACTAAATTATAATTTGATATTTTATTTGTGCCATAAAGTAAAATAATATTCTTGTGAAAAATAAAATATATTGAAAAATATTTATTTCAGTTTATATTATTTGTAAACTAATATAAAAGTAACATTTTACAATAATGTTGTACAGCACAGTGTTATTTACAACTGAGATGTTAGTTGTGTTATAGTTTTAAATAATATTGTGAAAAAAATGTTTTTATTTATTTTTCTTTTTTTTCCACAAAAATCATTATCTTATTAAGCTAAAATTTGTATTATTTATTTGATTTATGGAGCATAAAGTAATTATGTAAAATAAGTGATATTTCTTAAAAAAAATATATATATATACAGTATATATAATGAAAAATATTTATTAAACCAATATTTATAAACCAAAATATAATCTGATATTTTATGTGCGCCAAAAAGTAAAAAAAAAAAAATCCTGATAGTCTTGTGAAAAATAAAATATATTTCAAGTTATATTATTTGAAAAATAATATAAAGGTAACATTTTACAATAATGTTGTACAACACAGTGTTATTTATAGCTTAGATTTTAGTATTATTACAGTTCTGAATAATATTTTGAAAAAAATATATACAGTATATACATGTTTATTTTTTGGAATATATATGGGTTATGGTTTTAGTTTTAGTTGCAATAAAATGGTACCTACCTACATTAGTAATGTTAATGTTAAAATGTAGCATTGGTTAATATTGTGAACTTTTTTTTTTTCTTTTTTTTTTTAAATAAAGCAACATTAACCAAGATTAATGATTACTGTATTGTTTTTAGTTAACAGTTTAATTAAATAATGAGAGCACATAGAACATCATTGCTAAAGTCACTGACTCAATAAGTGCTACACTACTCAATGCGTGCTACAATAAGGATATTAAAAAGTACTAAAGCCAAATATCCTAGCCAATGATTTGAATATACCCTTGAGAAAATACACCTATTATTATTCAGATTTTCCCAGGAATATGTGCTGCCTTTGTATTGCAAGTTTAATGAAGTATAACAGATGTTTAATGAGAATACAGTGCACTTTATAGAGCAATGAAGTTGTAAAATGATCATTTCTACATTCAAATGCAGGCAATAAGGAGTAGTTACATATCCTCTTATAACCTTGTATAATTTTTCAAACCACATGACGTGAACCACATATTCTTTATGCTGTAACGTTTGTAATTTCTCCTTGTTCGCCCTCTATCACAGTTTTGCTGCAGAAGCAGAACAGAAATGAAACTGACGACTTTGCAAGAGCTACAGGATGTTGCTCTGATGCAATGTGCATGTTGAGAGACTGGCCACGTGCCCGACTCTCAGCACTCACAATAGTTCCCAAAGAGATTCCGCAAATGAGTGTGCGCTTATGGGCGTGAATGTAAAATATATATATATATATATATATATATATATATATATATATATGTTGAATATTTATGTTGTCGTATCCCGCTGACACCTGGAAGAAAGCAGCTGCTCTGGGCTCAGAGGCATACACTTGTGATTTACAAAACACGTCTGCAAAACCTTGCGCTGTACAGCTGGGGAAAAAACAACAAGTGGTGAACAGCTGTCATCAACAAAAGCACTAACTAATGTAAGGGGCTAAAATTACACAGAATTTATATCTTATATCTTGTCCTCCTTTTTGGTTATTATGTTTTCAGGCTTCAAGCACAGAAATCATTCAAGAATGATTTTTTTTAATTCATTTTTTGCAATAATAATTGTTAATAATAATAATTAGTAGTAATTAATAGTTATCAAATTATTATAATACTATCCTGTGTAACACAAAAGAAGAAATTTTAAGTTAAAATACACTAGTTTTAAAATGATTTTGAAAGACATTAAAGGCTCACCAAGGCTGCTTTTATATGATCATAAATATAGTAAAACAGTAATATTGTGAAATATTATTACAATTTAAAATAGCTGCTTTCTGCTTTAAAGGGATCATCGGATGCCCATTTTCCAAAAGTTGATATGATTCTTTAGGGTCTTAATGAAAAGTCTATAATATACTTTGGTTAAAAATTCTCAATGGTTGTGTAAAACAACACCCTTTTTACCTTGCCAAAATCAGCTCTGGCAAAATCTTCTCATTCTGGTTGAGGCTGCTTTAAATGCAAATGAGCTCTGCTCGCCCTGCCCCTCACTTCTCTCTGTGGAGAGACGAGCCTGTTTACTTCAGCCGCATTTAGCCGCGTTTATTGCTGGATCTAATAATGAACATAGTAGTCGTCATTTACTCCCGACATCTGAGCTGCTGAAGATGCAGTAGATTACGTTTGTTTGTGAAGGGAATGCGCCTCCCGATCTACATATATGCGTCTATGTTCACGCAAATCATTTGTGATCCAGCTTCACTTACAGCAGAAGTGAGTATAAGGGTTTTTTTAATGAATCTTTGCGATCGCCTCTCCTAATAATGTGCTAGTTAGCAAGTTTAGCAGCTAAACGCGGCTAAAGTAAACAGGCTTGTCACTCCACAGAGAGAAGTGAGGGGCAGGGCGAGCAGAGCTCATTTGCATTTAAAGCAGCCTCGACTAGAATGGAATGATTTTTGCAGAGATGATTTTGGCAAGGTAAAAAGGGTGTTGTTTTACAACAATAATTTTTAACCAAAGTATATTATAGACTTTTCATTAAGACCCTAAAGAATCATATCAACTTGTGGAAAATGGGCATCCCATGACCCCTTACTATACTTTAAAAAATAATTTATTCCTGTGATCAAAGCTGAATTTCCAGCATCATTATTCCAGTCTTCAGTTTCAAATGATCATTCGGAAATCATTCTAATATGATGATTTATTATTAATGTTGGAAACAGTTGTGCTATTTTTTTGGAACCTGTGATACTTTTTTTTTTTTAGATTTTTTTTGTTTTGTTTATAGTATATATTTTTGG
The DNA here is from genome assembly GCF_022985175.1 of Labeo rohita. NCBI lineage: Eukaryota > Metazoa > Chordata > Actinopteri > Cypriniformes > Cyprinidae > Labeo > Labeo rohita. Next base: position 6,578,194 of record NC_066878.1, read on the forward strand.
CATTTTGCCTTTATTATGAAAGGACAGATCAGAAGTGACAGGAAGCGAAGTGGGAAAGAGAGATGGGGGCGGGATCGGGAAAGGTCCTCGAATCGGGATTCAAACACGGGACGGCCGGAGCTCAACGGCGCTGTATTTCGGCACGCTGCCCACAACGCTATCGGTGCCGACTTTTTTCAGGATTTTTTAATGAATAAAAAGTTTAAAAGTACAGCATTTATTTTAAACATATTTAACATATTTTCTTACAATATAAGTTTTTACTATATTCTTTAAGTCTTTACGTCACTTTTTATCCATTTAACACATCCTTACTGAATAAAAGTATTAATTTCTATCAAAAAAATTTACTGACCCTAAAAAAATTTCTATTTTTAATAAATGCTGTTCTTTTTAACATTTCTTTCATCAAAGAATCCTGAAAAAAGTATCACAGTTCGCACCCAAAAATATTATAATAAATGATAAATCAGCATATCAGATTGATTTCTGAAGGATCGTATGACACTGAAAACTAAAGTAATGAGTAAAGAAAATTCAGCTTTGCATAACAGAAATAAATTATATTTTAAAGTATATTAAAATAAAAAAAAAACGAAACATTATTTTAAAGTGCAATAATATTTCACAATATTTTTTCTGATTTTTATCAAACAAATGCAGCCTTGATGACTATACGAGACTTCTTTAAAAACTTTAAAAATCTGATCCCAAACTTTTGAACGGCAGTATAGTTCACAGATTATACAAACAACTTTTATCCTTTTATCTGTTTGTATTTATTTATTTATTTCTTGATAGGTGATTTTTCAACTAAAATTGTATGGAAAATATATTTTAAAAAAGTTAATATTATGTTCCACAAAAAATAAATAACGGCATATAGGTTTGGAACAAAGTTAGTAAATAGTGACAACATTTCATTTTTTTGGGGGGGGGGTGAACCAACCCTTAAAGGATTGAATCTGCAATGCCAGTATGTAGGAGCCCTTGAAGCAGTTCCGCTTATAAAGTACTGGCCAGTAGACCACAGCAACTGCAGAGAAGCACCTGCATGTCATGCTTTGATGTCCTTTGATAATAATAGTTCCCTGAAGTGGCATTTTAAATGAGGCAAAAAGCTTTTTTTTTTTCTCCAGAGTCGGAAATGGTTTTGGATAATGTCATTGAAAATTCAGTATATCAAGAAGAAGTGAATGCATTTGAAGGATTCCATTATTATGGCCTTAAACTGTTTACTGACTATCTACACACATTCATAAATATAAATTTGAGTTTTGCTCCAAGCGGTAATCCCAGACTGGCCAAACGCAGTCAAGCGGGTCAAACGTGTCACACTCATGTTAGATAAGGCTTGGCATATACTTCTAGTTCCTGTAGAGTTGTGTGTGTCTGAGTGTGTGTGTTCGTGACTTAATGCCAATAGAGAGTGAAGATAGCTAAACGTCCACTTCAATATGGAGTGCTGCGAACACTAAAACAATGCGTTATGTTCACATTAGGTCACTGTTTTAATAGCCTAACAGGGTGATCTTCACTTGTAATACTAAAAATAACCACCAGACAGAGCAGTTGCTCAAATTAAGGTCACAAGACAGAACGTCATGTGCTTTTTTTTTTTGTATGTATAGTGGAAATGGTGGGAAAACTTGAATGGACTATTTAATTTGTAGATAAAAGAACTGAATCTCGTTGAGTGTTCATTGTTTGAGACCTTTCGCTCTCACAGTAAATACATCAAATCAGGTAGAAAATAAAAAAGACCAGGCAGGAAAAACAGGATAACAAGTCTTTGGTACGCTAATTGCTCCCAAAAATACAATAGGATGTGGGTGTGCAGTCTCCTTGGTAACAGTGTGCAGACATTCTAGATGAGGACCTGAGATCCATACTAGGAAAACAAGGAAAGTAAGTAGGTGAGACTGCAAGGCCGTCGGGTAGCACTGTGTAGCTGTTGTATGACAATTCAAATTTATTCATAAATGCTGTCAGAGTCACAAGGCAGTTCTTTTTTTAATATTGAGTCAGTTTCAAATATATAACTGTTACGACCATGATTCGCAACCAGGAAGGATTTTTATTTTGCTTTGTTAAATCTGTAAAACAGAAATGGCAGCATTTAAATAACATTAGGGCTTCCAAAAGTTATATACATTTTGTATTCATTTACACATTCAGGTTAACACATTCAGTTACTTTTTTAAAAACAAAGCATATATGTAAGTGTTGGGTTCAGAAGTCAGAATAACACCTGTAGCAGAGCATATGTGCATAGTCAAATCTCATTTGCACTTCTTCATAATCGTGTACTGTTTTTTTCCCCCCTATTTTCATACCATCAGTTGCCTCAGCTATTCCAATAAATGTGAAAATTATGCATACTTGTGTATATTGCAGATTACATGTTTTAGATTACAATTTCCTATTACAAACAAGTTATTAGGGCCCTATAAAATCCATTTATTATTTTCCCCCAAATTTCTTTTTTTCCATTTGAATTTTTTTTTTATTCCATTTTGCGCCATTTAATTTTTTTCTAGGCTCTGTTTTAATGGTTACATTTTATATATATTTAAAAACTGTGTCTGGTTAATTAAAATCATTGAACTTTCCAACACCAATTTATTAAAAGTTTAACAACAATTGGAAAAAAAAAGCCTTTTTTTATTATTATTTATTTATTTTACCAAATTGTTTTCTATTAATTTTCTCGAATCCATTTTAATGGTTTCATTAAATTTTAATAACAATAATAATAATAATAATAATAATAATCATCATCATCATCATCATCATAATAATAATCATAATAATAATAATAATTATTATTCTAAAATTACAGAAATACTGTTAAAAAAATTGTAAATTAATTCTGGTAAATATTTTTTCTGGTAAATATTCCTTTAAAAAATCATGTTTTAATAATAATTGTATTATTATTAATATATTTTATAATAATAATAATTATTATTATTATTATCATTTATTAATACATGATTAATTATACATATTAATAATAATACAAATAACAACAATAATAATATATTATTATTGTATTATTAGTAGTACTATAATTACATTAAGTAATATATTTATGTCACAGTTTCTTCAAGTTAAACCAAAGTTTTATTTTGATGGGTTGCTGTGAAGTCCTGTTTCTGTTTGTATATTATAATGCAATAGTTTTTCAGTATGATGCTTATGAAGTGACTCTCAAAGCAGTTGTAGAGATTATGTTTGTGTTTTCATGTATTCATAAATTGAGCAGAGGCTGAAAACACTGCGAGCGTCTGCGCTATTCATTCACACAGAGAATAAGCAGAATTCATATTTAAATAATATTGTTGTGGCTTAAGTTTCACAAACACTAGTTCATATCGCGTTTTGATTTAAGTGTCAGTACCAACTTTTGATTTATTCATCCAAAATTTTATATGTACACTTTTATACCTTTTAGGTACTAATATGTACCTTGAAAGTACTAATATGGACTCTTTAGGTACAAAAGTGTGTTCTGTGTCTTTTGAAAAGGTACTGTCCCAGCTTTTGTACCTTAATTTCTGAGAGTGTACTGTATGTATGTACTTGTACTGTGGATTCTGTATCTTCAAACTACTTTAATCTTAGAAGAAGCTGCTTTGTGAATCTTGTTTTTCACCACCAGTATTGATTGTTTTTAGCTTGAATGTGATTAAGAACAATACTTGAGCCTTATTGATGGAGCTGTGGGGCTATGTATGACAAAAAAGGTTGGGAAACACTGATTTATTACTGCGTTTTATTAGCCTATAGCGTTCTTTGAGTGAATGTACAGCAGCTAGGATCTTCTCTGTATGGTTAACAAAAACACCAGACTGTGCTCAGTGGGGCAGAACAGCATGGGCTGTTTCAATTTGTTTCTCAGTCAATTTCTTTTTTTTTTTTGTGCCAGGCCTCTCAAGAAAATATTCCATAATCAATGTAAATATGCAATGTTTTTGTTCTGCTACGAAATGCCGATAAGTAATAACAGAAAGAGCCAGCCATGCAGCGTAATCATTAATTAAGGTTTTTTTAACGAGCGAGTGAATGAAATGCATGGTCATCAATAATATTAGTTTTACTGTGTGCAACATTGTGCACACATTGTTTTTGTGCATTGTACTGGCCAATCGTCTTGTGGTGATTGAATAGGAAAAAGAATAAGAAGGAAAAAAATGGAGATTTAACTGCTGAAACAAAGTAGAAGTGTGACATTGAAAACCTGGAAATATCAGGAAAGTTATTATAGTATCAAGACTGTGACTTTCAAGTCTGAAAGCATATGTATTTATTATATATATTTGTCAAGAAAAGATTTTTTTTGGACAGTTGGTATGCATTTTTTTTCTGACTTTTCTCCTCCTTCTATCTGTTTTGTTTTAGAAAGTGATTTCATGAGTGTTCAGGAGCGCTGTTGCATGCTGCGAAACTTTCATTTCTAGCTAGTGACGAGCTGAGACTGTCTGATCTACCACCTGTAGTCTCTCTCTTGTAGTTGGCATCTTCAAGGTAAGTCTGTGTCTTTTAATGTTGCTTTAATCTGTACTAAAACAGATTACACCTGATCAATCCAAGCAGAATGTAGAACTGAAAGTGTTGACGATTGAGGACGGTTTCAGAGGCAGATGCCAAAATTGGCTGGTAGAATGTTCAGACCCTCCCCAAAACTTATTCATTATTTGGCATGTTAGCCAAAAAGTTGTGCTTGTTTTGTTTTATTGCCAGCCAGAGTAAACATCAGATGCCTTGAAATGCCCTTGAAACCCTTAAAGTTGCGTAGCAAACACCCAAAACATCCTAGAAGACATGAAGCAACCAGTCAGAAATTCTCTTTCACGATCTCTTTCACTTGGAAAATGATTAGCGAGCTGAATGCACTTTTTCCTGGCACTTTTGAGTGCTTTATTAAGCATCATAGTGAGTGATATACTGCAAATTGAATGGAGTTCCCCAACCAGGTTCATTTAATTCCCTCCTTTTGTATTTCACAGAAATAAGAAAGTCATACAGGTTTGAAACAAGGTTGGAAACATGCCACTGTTTGAGCATCTCGATCAGTGATAATTCAACACTGGTTTCATTTGGTGATGCTAATGGGACCTAAAATCCCACTTCATCATTAAGATGGACTTGAGAAAGACAGTTGGATTTAGTTAAAATATGTAAAACCCCCATTGACTCCAGCATTCATAAAACAGTACGTCGGAGCAGGTTTTCTTGTGTATAATTCAATGTGCAAATATCTCTTTAATTTACGCTAACACCCTGGAAGACTTTTGGCTTGCTGTGGTGTTAATAAATTCTGAGTCTTGCATGTATAACAGATACTTTTGTGCAGGCCACAGGATAGAAATCTAACATTTTTAATGAGCAATTACCTTCTGTAATGGGTTGTTTTATGGTTCGTTCCCAAAAGTACTGGCATTAATTTAAATCAATAGCTCATCTGTGGGACTAACACATTCCTTGCCGTTTCATCGACAGGTATGCTAATATCAGCCCAACAACCATTAAACTAAGTTTGCAAATTCACTTAGCATTTAAAGTCGCTGCGGTGTAAAAAGGTCTAGTTTCTTAATGAAGCAGAATAAACATAAAACAAGGTCAGCTGGAAAAGCTATGCAGATTTTTATTTTTTTTTTAATTTTCCAAGCATCAGCACTATTGTGAGTTCAGAATGTTGGTGGAAAACAAAACCACAAATATGACGTAAGGCTGTTTTAATATATAGTTATTTAAAAGTTGTTTGTGTTGGCATATGTCCATGACTAGTGATGAACATCAAAACTTTTTGTCGACACTTGGTTTTTACATTTCTAATGTCATGTCTTCCTAGCAAATCTTTTGAAATGTCTGTGAATATAACACAAAACGTAAATGGTACGTTAACCTTCAGAGACAGGTATTAATGTTGATATACAATTCAGGTCAAAAGTTTACATACACCTTGCAAAATCTGCAAAATGTTAATTATTTTACCAAAATAAGAGGGATCATATAAAATGCATGTTTTTTTTATTTAGTACTAACCTGAATAAGATATTTCGCATAAGAGATGTTTACATATATTCCACAAGAGAAAATATTGGTTGAATATCTAAAAATCACCCTGTTCAAAAGTTTACATACACTTGATTCCTAATACTGTGTGGTTACCTGAATGATCCACAGCTGTGTTTTTAGTTTAGTGATAGTTGTTCATGAGTCCCTTGTTTGTCCTGAACAGTTAAACTGCCCACTGTTCTTCAGAAAAATCCTTTAGGTCCCACAAATTCTTTGGTTTTCAGCATTTTTGTGTATTTAAACCCTTTCCAAGAATGACTGTATGATCTTTTCACACTGAGGACAACTGAGGGACTATATGAAACTATTACGGAAGGTTTAAACACTCACTGATGCTCCAAAATGAAAAACCATGCATTAACAGAATGAAGATATGCACATTTTTCTTATTTTGCCTAAATATCTCCTTTTTTTTTATTTAGTGCTGCCCTTCAGAAGCTACAGAAGATACTTATGTGTTTCCCAGAAAACAAAATAAGTTAAATTTACCCTGATCTTCAAATTCAAAAAAGTTTTCAACCCCCGTTTCTTGATGTGTTGCTTTTTCTAAAAGCATTTAAACCTTCTGTAATAGTTGCATAGTTCTGTTCCTCAGTTGTCCTCAGTGTGAAAATTTGGAGTCATTGTTGGAAAGGGTTCAAATACACAAAAATGCTGAAAAAAGAATTTGTGGGACCTGAAGAACAGCCGGTAGTTTAACTGTCCAGGACAAACAAGGGGCTCATGAACAACTATCACAGCTGTGGATCATTCAGGTAACAACACAGTATTAAGAATCAAGTGTATGTAAAATTTTGAACAGGGTCATTTTTATAAATTCAGCTATTGTTTTCTCTTGTGGACTATATGTGAACTACTTTTATGTGAAATATCTTATTCAGGTAGATACAAAATACAAAATAACATGCATTTTGTATGATCCCTCTTATTTTGGTAAAATAATTAACATTTTGCAGATTCTTTAAGGTGTATGTAAACTTTTGACCTCAACTGTAGGTCATATGTTTGCAGTCTTAACCCATATTAAGCCTAAAAACAGGTATTATTTCATTGCTTTAAACAACTGTTGTTGGGTCTTTGAGTGCAAAACATTTTATAGCATCTGACTTGTTGAAATTCTGTTGAACTTCAGAAAGACTGGTTATTTGTAACTGGCCCTGATATTTTTGTTTTATTATCCAGTGTTGCATTATTATACAATTAATATCATTTCATCTCAATTTGATTAAGTCATAAACATGAACAGCAGGATTTTGGACCAATGAGTTTTCAGTGTGGGCGGGGCTACCTCATGTGACACTGCATTATTATAAACTGTAAATTGCTTGTGTAGACCATTTGTAGACATGTTTTAAAATAGTCTTTTTGGATTGTCACTCTTTTGCCTTTGATTCACCAAAGCGTACAATGTTCCCCAGTGGCAAAAAGGCGCTATAACGGCACAGCAAGTTAGTTATGGTACATTAGATATTTCACAGCAGGAGTTTTCTACACAACACATGGTGAAAAACCTATTAGTCTTGCTGGTTTTATGGGGGGGTCTCCTGTGTGTGCTTGTGTCCTTACTATTCACTGCTGCTTTGGTAGCATGGAACACATGATTATTTGAGCCCGCTTTACTCAAAGTGACATTCATTGTAAGCACACCACACTGTTAGGTTTGCCCATTGTGCACTTAATTAGTAGGTTAGACACCATTGATTATATCTGTCCAACCTGAAAGCGCAATGTCACATGTCTCGGTGCTGGTGTACCATTGAGCAAGCCCAGCCATTGAGAGGGGGATCAAAGCGCATCCCGCTTTCTGCTTTTCTTTCCGCTAGCTCAAACTTGCAGATACTTCAACCAGGGAAAACTTCAGAGGAATTGAGTTTGTCACACTGCTCCAGTCTCCTCCCCAAAATCCTTGAGTGTTCATACAGATTATATTCAATATCAAAAGACTGATGAATGGCACTGCAGAGTTGATCTAAGCATTGGGTTTTAGCCGAATGGCTCAGCGCGTTCATGATTCATCCGAGGTAGCGCTGATTTGGACAGCCGCTGGGTGTGCTCAGGTGTCAATGAGCATGTGTGGCATGTCACCAAGCTCATCTGGAGAGAGTCAGAGCAGATAGTGACCCGAACTGTAGGGCTGCACAACTGAGCAAATTTATTTGTGAATTATGCATATAAGAGGAAATGTGCCACAAAAAACTGAATCCCAATCAGCCAGCTGTGCAGAAACTGAGAAAAACATCCAAGAATGCAATTTTGTTTTCCAACTTGGAATGGCTATACAATTTCCAATGCCCTTCTCTATATCACACTGCTTTTCCTCCACCCGCCCCACTTCATTTCAGCAAATTTACTGGTGTGAATGTTATAGTAACGGAATTCCCTCAATCACCCAGCAGCTGCAAAAAACAATGTTGAACACAAGCCATGCTGGGCGTCAGGATATTTCACACTGCAACAGACTGGAGCCATAACAGTATCAGCCTTTCTCTTTAGCCAAGTTATTTATTTTTTGTTGGCATAAGAGATAGGAAACAGAACCATTGTTTCTGATGAGTTGGATAACTAGTTAATGTATTGGTTTAAGGTAATGATAACACAGATGTGTTGAACATTTGTGATGCTGCACTGATAAAAGCTTTAAAGGGATAGTTCCCCTAAAAATGAAAATTCTAGGGCTGCCCGCTAATAGTTGACTAAACGCCAGTCAACGAGAAGAGGCTTGGTCGACCAAAATGTATTAGTCACTTAGTTGCAGAAAAAAAAAAATTCACAGGAAGTGGCAAAGTCACGCATCGTTAATGGCTGGTCTGTGTGGTAACACAGGGCGAATATCCAAACGCTCACCTATAATTCATCGACCTCAAATATGTGAATGTAGTGGCAACTATACTTGGCAGCTCAATCTAATGTTTACCTGGAAAAATGTGCACTACTGAAGTGTCTGTGTGGAGTGTTGAAGTTGAACAGTAGGGCGCTCACTGCACTACAGATGGAAGCGCCAGTGCGGTCACTTACTCTTAAAATACCCCGTCATTTTTGGTCATGCAGATAAAAGTAATACATCTTCCGAATCTGTAAAGACTTTTTATTTGTGTGCACTCAGAATAACAACGAAATGTTGCGCTTTTGTAAAATAATTGAAGCAAACAGGATGCGCTTTGTGCTGTTTGGTCTCTGTTAACTTGAGCACGAAAGTTCGACAGACTTGAAAAAAAAAAAAAAAAAAAAAAAAAAAAAATATATATATATATATATATATGTATATATATTTCACACAGTGAAATGTCTGCTTTTACATGAGACAATTCAAATAGAAAACAAATATTCTTTATTATGTAATCCCTATGACACAGGCACATCCATTTCTGCGGAAATGTCGAGTCATTGTTGCCAACTTTATCTCTTAAGCCGAAAACAAAGAAAGCACTAGTTTATCAGTAAATTATTTAAATGTTAATGCAGCCTCCTTGCTGTTTTTCCCTGACAAATTCATAATCATTATGTCTGCCGGTGCAGGCACGCTTATGTAGGCAATTAAAGACTCATTATTATGATTTAAATGGTTTATTTTTAAAGTGGTCACCGGATGCAAAGTTCAGTTTTACATGTTGTTTGAACATAAATGTGTGTTGACAGTGTGTATTCACAACCACCCTATAATGCTAAAAATCCACCCAGTGGTTTTTATTTAATATGTAAAAATAATATCCCCTTTTTCAAATCAAGCCATTCTCAGCATCTTGTCTGTGTGACAACACACCGACACAGGCCGCTCCCATGATAGTTGATTGACACAGCCATCTTACCTTGAACCCGCCTTGAACGAGCAGTAACAGTCCGATCACCATTGTTTCGATGCCGGAACAGGGACAAGAATGGCTCCTAAGTGATTGAGGTGTTGTGTTGTTGGATGTAATAATGAACATAGTGGTCATCATTTACTCCTGACATCTGAGCCGCTGAAGATGCAGTGGATTACATTTGTTTGTGAAGGGAATGCGCCTCCTGATCTAAACACATGCGTCTATGTTTGCGCAAATCTTTCGTGATCCAGCTTCACTTACAGCAGAAGTGAGTATAAGGGGTTTTTTTTATGAATCATTGCAATCGCCTTTCCTAATAACCTGCTAGTTAGCAAGTTTCATGGCTAAACGCGGCTAAATGCAGCTAAGGTAAACAGGCTCGTCCCTCCACAGAGAGAAGAGAGGGGCGGGACTAGCATTTACATTAACATTTAAAGCATCATTAACATTTAAAGCAACGTCGACCAGAACGGGATGATTTTTGCAAAGCTCATTTTGGCAAGGTAAAAAAGGTGTTTTTTACACTACATTTGAGAAATTTTAACCAAAGCATGTTTTATATACTTTTCATTAAGACCCTAAAGAATCATATCAACAAAATAAGCATCCGATGACCCCTTTAAACGTGCAACTAATAGTCGACTAACACTTAAAATGAACGACTAGTCGACTAGAAAAAGTTTTAGTCGTGGACAGCTCTAGAAAATGTTGTAATTTACTCCTTGCGCTCACGTTGTTTGATGAAATCAGAGAGCTTTCTGACCCTGCATAGACGGCAACGCAACTGACATGTTCAATGCCCAGAAAGGTAGTAAGGACTTTAGGTGCATTTCCATTACAGAATTGCACAAAACTTATTTTATTTTAGAAATGTTAATAAAAAAGTACTGTGAGTACATTGAGGTTAGAGTACATTGAAGAATAATCATATGCAGAAAAGAAAAACAAACGTTTCCATTGCAGCTTTGCGAAATATTCCTTTGTTCAAATTGTCTGAAAAACCAGCTTATGTGAGCGTAAAACCTTTTTTGCGATATATGGGAGTTTTTGTAAAATGTACACATTTCCATTAGGCGTATTTTCAATTCACAATTTCAGTTTGGGCAATTTAAAGGGTAATGGAAATGACGCTAATGTTAAAATAGTCCATGTGACATCAGTGGTTCAACCGTAATGTTATGAAGTTGCGAGAATAGTTAATTTTTGTCTGAACTATCCCTTTAAGGCCCGTTCACTCCAAGGATGATAACCATAACAGTAATGAAACAGAGGGACAATATTGTTGGAATCACTTTCCGAATGTTATTCTCCAGCTGATGAATGATAAAATAGATTTTAAAATATATTTTATTTCTGTGATGGCAAGACTAACTTTTCAGCATCATTACTTCAGTCTTGATTGTCACACTCCTTCATAAATCATTCTAAATCATGCTGCTCAAAAGACTTTTCTTATTATTATCACTGTTAAACATAAAAATAATTGAATGGTCTGTTGTAAGTTAAATATAATTGACCATATAGTTGTGATTTAGTGGATCATCCAATATGATGATGGCAGGCAATTTAAAATGTTTGCGCTTTAAATAAATTCTGATATTTAAAGAGCAGTTAATTGTATATCTTCCACTCTTGCTAAGCCCTAATGTGATCAAAAGAGCATCTTGTTTAGCTCAGACACATTCTGTAGCTTGTAATAATTTTCTTGTTCTCAGCCCCTGTTTTTTTATAGCTCCTCTTCTCCAGAGGACAAGCATCAGTTCTACCAATAAAACCTCTCGTGTTAGTGTGAACCAACCTACAGCCAACTGAATTAAATTCTCTGTTGTTTCATTTCTGTTTCACATGTCCAGAAAATTAGGTGAGATTTCTCAAGAGAATGACAGTAGATGATATCTTGCAGTAATAGCGTTTTGTGTTATAGGCTGTTTTGTTGGTCCTGGAAAATAGTAGCTGATTCTTTCACAGACCTTTCACCGACACAGCAGCTTCACGTTTCCATGTTCGTGCCTTATTAATCATAAATAATGCCATTATCAGTGTTACTGTTATTACTTTGATGTTTGTTTTTCTACCTTCATTTGTTATACGTCCTTGAACACAAGTGCTAATCGGTCTGTCAATCATGTGCCGGCGTTAATGAAATGGTGACCTATTTTTTAATGTTATCTTGCAGAGTTGATGCTCAATGACTTTTTAATGCAAAAACAAACTCTTAAAGACATGCACGTTAATTCAGGTTAAAGGATCGCATCTTGCGCAGAACGAAAAAACACATCTAAATCAGTTGTTTATGTTTTATGGCCCCTGTGGGATTCATAATTCTTTAGTTTACATCTCAGCTCATTTTACCTTGGAAAATAACAAGCTCTGATTCCAGGCATTTTCATGTTTCTTGCACTGCACAGCATTCGTAATTGCACTGAGTTTTTACTAAAAGTGCTTTGAGGCAATTCAACGCTTTAAAGAATTCTGACAAGTAAAAACGAAGAGGTTTGAATTAAATTTCTCAAGAAAGGTTTGACTGTGCAGGCAGATATATTCACAGCCCGAAGTTACAAGTTTCCATTTATCTAGACGACAAATTGTGTATATGTCTGACACGCGGGATCATTTCGGCACAGCCAAATGTTACCGTCTGTAATATTGTTTGGGACGATTACATATCCACAGCTTGATTGGTTAAACTTGATAATCTTTTCCGCATGTTCTTATAAAATAATTGTTCTACTTGGGATGTTCTTCTAAATTGGATGACAGCTTCCCCACCGGGTGGGCATGATGAACTCTTGCCAATAGGGAGCAAACTAAGCAAGCAGAAAATGTCATTACAGCTCGATTCGGAGGCCTCATCTGTCTCCCTGTCAGCAGGCTTAGCTGCTCCATCCACAGAACCTTCAAATACCTGTAACAAGTTTAAAAAGTAATTTTCAATTTGTCTTTAAATTCCCAAATGATGTAATATATTTCCAAAGGTTTGGGAGGCACACTGGTTTGATTTTGTTAGGCTCAGTGTTCATTACAAATCATTAAGACTATTTTCTTGCTGAAGTTGGAAGTTTTGTAATTATAAGCGTTGTAATTAAACTATTAGCCTATTTGATTGATTTTGCATCTTAAAACTATTCTGCTGAAATTTCATGCACTCTAAAAGTCTAGTAAACAGAGCAACAATAGGTCTGCTCAATGATTTTGTTGTTCCAGGGCAATAAGTCTTGTTTTTCTGGTAAATTATGCTGGAATTTAGCCTTGACCTTCACATCGGTCAGACATCCGATGGGTTTTATGTTTTGATCTAATATCTTGTGACAGCAGAAGGTCCTGGAGTTCAAAACCCAGCATGGATCCTAAATCTGTTCCTCTTTGTAAACACGTTGTCTGCGGCTAAACGCTAAACTTTTAACCCTCAACAAGCGTTCCACTATTTTTAGTGTGTATAGACTTGAACTTGGGTACATGACATTATTTCTGCTCTTGTGATTGTATGGTCTTTAGTATGGTAACATTTCTGATTAGCTTTCAGTTAGCTAATTAGTAGTCTATAAATATAAAATGCTATATTTTAAGATCATACTGTTGCTGTTTCTCTTCACAAACAAATGAAAGCCTCATAGAGGTTGTAGCATCTGGACCAATCAGACATACAGTTATTTGTTACATTTAACAAATAATCTTTAAAACCAACAGCCCAGCTATATGCTGGAGTTCTGGAGACAACCCCCCCAAAGCAACTAATACCCCAAAAGGGCTCAGTTGCCAGGACAACGAACTGATATCATAGGTTTTATTGCCTCAAGGAATGCAAACGGAGCACACTACATTTCTCTATAGGAAAGACACAATGCCTATAGAAATGGACTCTTTCCTACTCATTCACAGACAAACCTTTCTTTGACCTTCCTATTACACATAGCCCAGGTCATTGTGTACAGTACTACTGCATTGTATTTTAATTTTGTCTGTTGTATTTGTATTTGTCTTTCTACTGTTTTATGCATGCATTATGATAGATGACTAGTCATACAGCCCACCTATGTCATGTTTGGACTCTTTTAATTCGTATTTTGATGATCTAAAAGATGGTGTAAATTAGATGTTGATACCTATGCAACATATTAGTGTTTTAAGAAACCTTAGTAGTTTTTGCATCAACACCCAATCGAATTACATATGCAAAATACCATGCTCACAGACAAAGAGTCGTAAACTTTCCCTCCAAAGGTGAAAGTTACCATTGGTTCATTGGTTCTTTGCAACATCTTCCGATTGCTGCCCATGTGGAGGAACCCACGGGGAGCCTGAGCCGGCACAGGGCGTGCCCGGCAGGCCCGACAGGCCCAATATACAGAGCTGTGGTTCTCGACCACAAAGAGACAGACAGTTCCACTCAACCCAGGAATTCATCTTCATGACTTGCCTCAGCCAGTCAGTCAAGAAGATGAGCTAGAACTCTTCAGGACTTCCCTAAGCGTGCGCCAGGCCTTGCGGCCTTGTCTTTCCATTCCCCAAAGATCACAGGACTTCAGCTGGGTCCCTCTCAGCTCTTGGTTCTTCTTCACTTTTCACATGGGAAGAAACTCCCAGTCACCAATGAGTCAGGACATCTTTGGAATTCATCACTCTTCAGACCCGGAAGAACGTGATTGCAATTTCAAAACCACCACTGCTCCAATCAAGACTTTCAGAGACTGCATTTGGACACTTGTTCGACGACCAAGGCAATGCAAGTATCGTACACTTAACTAAACAAACAGAGGTTTAGTATAAGCTGTAGACAGCACTGATGGTTTCACTCAGGTGGCTAACTGACTCTTTTCATAGCTTCATTTCCTTGTCTCTCTCTAACTGCTTCTCACTGACCATTCCCCCATGTATGAGTGATTTTCATGTTTGTTTGTTTAGATTAGTTATGTGTTAGTCCTTCGTTAATAAACTATTGTGCACAAATTACATGAGTTTTGATTCTGATTCTGCCTTGCAAATTAATGTCCCTTTACGATTCCGATTCGAGCTACATGCTCTAATGCAATGGTACTTTAAGAAAGTTATTTTCTGTGGCCAAGAAAATATCATTTCTTAGAGTTGATATAAAGATTATACTGAATGTTCGCTGGGCGAACAGATTAGTTGATGGAAAACTGATTCTGCTACAGTTACTACTGGCAGCTGATATAAATAATTGTAATTAATCACAATTAATTGTAATTATTTATATACATTTCCCTTTGAGCTAAATCGTGACAAGGTCGTGGCTGTCTCTAGTACTGATGACATGGTGACTGTATCTGCTTACTGAAAAAGAAGTGAGTGAAATGTTGTCGCTAAATAAGACAGGGAAGTCATTTAAGATAGTCTGAAGTATAACAAAGTATTTTTGTGTATTTGTGAACACTATTCCCCCATCTCCATCCAACTCAAAGTCAGCTTTCTGAATTCAAGAGACAAGTATGTGCTGTTTGTCAAGACCCTAAAACTATTTCTGTCATTCTGCATTAAGTCTGCCCGTTCTTCTTAGATCAGCACGCATGAAGAAATGGAAAAACAAGGTTGGTTATTTTTGGGAGTATTGAAGGAGTGTTTTGAATGGAGACAATCAAAAGTCTCATTACTGTAAGGCGTACTGTATAGATCATAGACACAGATTTTGGATGTGTTTTCTTTTTTTTTTAAATCAGTGCAGAAAATAAAGCTTTGGCTGCTACTGGGTTCCTGAGAGCTCAATGAGTCATGCAGATGATGCTAAATTTATTTATAAATGCTCATGAAAGTGTTTATAAAGATTCAGACTGATTACTGATGAAGACAATATGTATCAAGCAGAGTTTAATTTTGTTTATTTTCCACAAAGACCATTTGAGGTTTCTCCCCCCCCTCCCTTCTTTCTTTCTTTCTTTCTTTCTTTCTTTCCTTTCTTTTCTTTTGACCATTCCATTCCTTTCCTTTCCTTTCCTTTCATTCCCTTCCTCCTTTCCTTCCCTTCCTCCTTTCCTTTCCTTTCCTTTCCTTTCCTTTCCTTTCCTTTCCTTTCCTTTCCTTTCCTTTCCTTTCCTTTCCTTTCCTTTCCTTTCCTTTCCTTTCCTTTCCTTTCCTTTTTCCTTTCCTTTCCTTTCCTTTCCTTTCCTTTCCTTTCCATTTTTTCCTTTCCTTTCCATTTTTTCCTTTCCTTTCCATTTTTTCCTTTCCTTTCCTTTCCTTTCCTTTCCTTTCCCTTTCCATTTTTTCCTTTCCTTTCCTTTCCTTTCCTTTCCTTTCCTTTCCTTTCCTTTCCTTTCCTTTCCTTTCCTTTCCTTTCCTTTCCTTTCCTTTCTTTCCTTTCCTTTCCTTTCCTTTCCTTTCCTTTCCTTTCCTTTCCTTTCCTTTCCTTTCCTTTCCTTTCCTTTCCTTCCTCCTTTCCTTTCCTTTCCTTTCCTTTCCTTTCCTTTCCTTTCCTTTCCTTTCCTTTCCTTTCCTTTCCTTTCCTTTCCTTTCCTTTCCTTTCCTTTCCTTTCCTTTTTCCTTTCCTTTCCTTTCCTTTCCTTTCCTTTCCTTTCCTTTCCTTTCCTTTCCTTTCCTTTCCTTTCCTTTCCTTTCCTTTCCTTTCCTTTCCTTTCCTTTCCTTTCCTTTCCTTTCCTTTCCTTTCCTTTCCTTTCCTTTACTTTCATTCCCTTCCTCCTTTCCTTTCCTTTCCTTTCCTTTCCTTTCCTTTCCTTTCCTTTCCTTTCCTTTCCTTTCCTTTCCTTTCCTTTCCTTTCCTTTCATTCCTTTCCTTTCATTCCCTTCCTCCTTTCCTTTCCTTTCCTTTCCTTTCCTTTTCCTTTTTCCTTTCCTTTCCTTTCCTTTCCTTTCCTTTCCTTTCCTTTCCTTTCCTTTCCTTTCCTTTCCTTTCCTTTCCTTTCCTTTCCTTTCCTTTCCTTTCCTTTCCTTTCCTTTCCTTTCCTTTCCTTTCCTTTCCTTTCCTTTCCTTTCCTTTCCTTTCCTTTCCTTTTCCTTTCCTTTCCTTTCCTTTCCTTTCCTTTCCTTTCCTTTCCTTTCCTTTCCTTTCCTTTCCTTTCCTTTCCTTTCCTTTCCTTTCCTTTCCTTTCCTTTCCTTTCCTTTCCTTTCCTTTCCTTTCCTTTCCTTTCCTTTCCTTTCCTTTTTCCTCCTTCCTT
Organism: Labeo rohita; assembly: GCF_022985175.1. Lineage (NCBI taxonomy): Eukaryota > Metazoa > Chordata > Actinopteri > Cypriniformes > Cyprinidae > Labeo > Labeo rohita. Next base: position 6,595,210 of record NC_066878.1, read on the forward strand.
TCCTTTCCTTTCCTTTCCTTTCCTTTCCTTTCCTTTCCTTTCCTTTCCTTTCCTTTCTTTCCTTTCCTTTCATTCCCTTCCTCCTTTCCTTTCCTTTCCTTTCCTTTCCTTTCCTTTCCTTTCCTTTCCTTTCCTTTCCTTTCCTTTCCTTTCCTTTCCTTTCCTTTCCCTTTTAATGGCCAGTGCTCATTTTCATAATTTCTTGTATTTGAAATTAGATGGGCATCATGTGGGTGTCCCTTCTCAGAGTTAGAGAAACCAAGATCACCCAAAAATAAATTTTCATGCTTTTTTATCCATTTATACTGTTATATATATCCAAAATACTGTAAAAATGTTAATATTATGAAATATTTTTTACAATGTAAACAACGACAAAAAAATACTTTTCTATTCTATGCTATTTGCTGTAAAAAAAAAAAAAAAAAAAATTCATTGCAGCTTTGCAAAATATTTGTTTTTCCTACACACTGCTGTAGTTTAGAATGTAGTTTTAATGTTTTTGAAAGAAGTTTCTTATGCTCATCAAGGCTACATTAATTTGATGAAAAACAAACAAACCAAAAAAAATAACAGAAAAACTGTAATATTGTGAAATAAATAACTGTTCATAATTCTATTCATTTCTATTTTGATATGCTTTAAAATATATGCATCCTGTGACGCAAAGCTGAATTTTCAGCATCATTACTCTAGTCTTCAGTGTCACATGATCCTTCAGAAATCATTGTAATATGCTGATTTATTATCAATGTTGGAAACAGTTATGCTGCTTTTTTTCAGGATTCTTTGAATGAAAAACTGAAAAAAAAACAGCATTTATTTAAAATTGAAATCTTTTGTAACACACTGTTTTGAAAAAACAATAAAGCTGCCTACTTGAGTCATCACTCAAGCCAAGCATAAGAACGGTCAATTCATGTGATATCGTCTCATAACTGTATTGACATTTAGAAGTTAAAACATGTATCTTATGTTCTTCTGAGTATGACTGTTAGTGAGTAATGCATAAATTTGAAATGTTAGGTAATGGTTTTGAAAAAGTGTAGAAATGAGAATGATGCTGGAAGTACAAGCCTTTCAGTTTCCGGCACTGCTAATGAACGAGACGCTCTGTGCTTACATTAACACGGCATGACTGTCTGAGATAGCAGATGCCTTGTGCCACAGCTGAGGGCTGTGTGTGATGAGTGTGTGTCTGTGTGTGCGTGTCAAACGACACTCGAGTGGCGGCTCAGCAGAGAAATCACTAAGCTGGATGAGACATCACATGTCAGTAATCAAAGTGAGGCAGAGAGATTGAGGGTGAGACAGACACTGAGAAATGATGGTACAGGCTTGGCGAGGGAAGGGGGGTGAAGTGAGGGATTGGTGGAGTGATGAGGGATGATGATGATGAAATGATAGGCTGGGGGTTTGGATGCTCAGATGGCTTAAGGCAGCCAATCGGCCCCCCCAGAGAGGTGGGAGCCACAGTGGTGGTCGTGTCTCTGTTTGTACTGCTAAATCATCACACAGGCGTGCCGCTCTCAGCTGACTCCATATTTCCTACACTGGAATCTTTACAAGTTTTTAGTCACATTCATCTCAAGTGGTCCATGTTTTGAGTGTTAAATACAGAAAAACAGGGTTTCTATGTAAATATTTATATTCTAAATTAGTTTTACATTTTTGTTGTATGTACTTTTGTTATTTTGGTTACTTTGTTTTTACATAATTTTCTATAATGTATATGATAAAATGACTGAATCAAATATGTGTGTGTGTGTATATATATATATATATATATATATACACACATATATACATACAATAATGCAGGGAATGAGGGGAGGGTGGCATTTTGAGTTTTTGTATTGCGTCACACAGTGGTGTGTAAATTTATGACAGCATTGATAAAGCACAACTCCTTCACACCTTCAGCACTCATACATCCCTATATAAAGGCTTTACTGCCACTGAACATCACTTTGAGTACCAGGCACTTCTCACTGTACTCCTCCTCTAGCAGCAGCAGAAGATTTTGGATGCTTTTGGAACCGAAATGATTGACTTGGTCTCTTGAGACCAGATTATGGACTCCCAGAAGTCTATATTTTGTAAATATGGGCCTTGGAAGAAGTTAAATGAGTTTATTGTGCTTTGGCTACAGTAGGCAATTCTAGTGGTGACAATAACCATGCATGTCACTTCTGCAAGCTGCGTCGTACTCTGTGAGATAAAGTGTCACTTTTTTCATAGCTTTTGCCAGCTCTGAGATGCTTGGATGGTATTTCTCTGGCTGTTCTTGTAGCAAAACTGCACTCATCACTAAATGAAAACTTAAAGTGAAGACCTGATTATTTCAGGAGCCTTGTCACAAGTCCATTGTTTTTGAATGTTGATGCTACGTCTGCTATATTTTCACACTTAAAACAATGTTTTGGTATTCCTCTTGCACCATTGTTTTCTTTTATGCTTAGAAATAAGTCACCTGGCAGTTCTGTCCCAAGTGCTTTTATTGTTGACAGAATCATAGTCTTGAGTATGATTCAGTGGACTATAAAACACCTTTAACTGTCAGGAAATCATTTGTCTTTAAAAGTTTTGGTTCAGTATACTTACCTGTTATTTAAAAATAGCCTTAAACCTACACTTTTTTTTTTCTTTTTAGTTTTATTTAGTAACTTTCAAGAGTGTGTACTCATTTTTGCAGCACAACATTTTATCACTATGATAAGGAAATCTTATTTTGCTGAACGATTTTGACATTCTTTGTTGGTAATTGATCAAGCAGGCTTGTTGGAACATCGTATCTCCAAAGAACCCTAACATGTCATCTAAGTAAAGAGTAATTGCTGAATTTAAGTTTTAGAGGGGGCATATATATAAAAGATTTAAGATTTGTCTTAAACATATCCTAAAAGTTCAAAACTAATGTGAAAAACAAAAACAAAACAAAGAAAATAATAGCTGCTTTCAGCCTGTCACCATAATGCAAACATGAAATATCAAACATACAGTAGTCATTCTTTACAGGTTTTTTCATACTGTACTGATTGCTTATTGTTTTTTCTATATAAACATGCATTTTACAGACATGTCACTATTGTGATTGAATCTTGCAGCATCTTGCATGAAACGTCATTCAAAAAATGCATTCTCAAGTTAAAAGTAGTTCAGTGCATGTCTCATAACCTTGTGTTTTTTCCCATTCTGCTTCCCACGTCCTTTTTTTTTTTCCCCCTCAAGCTGTTATTTTCTTTCTTCCACTGTATACCACAAAGTATATAGTGTAGTAAGCTAGTCATATGCATACTTCTTGAGAATGTGAATAGATCTTGATAGATAAATTGTGATTGAATTGCCTTGGAAGGTGAAGTCACATGTAGTTTCAATCAGGAATTTGCCAGATGTGTGTTGTATAGTTCTATTATGTGTTTGATACACAAAGATTCGGCCATGAGATTCACTGTCTGTTTTGACATATAATGCGTATTTACAGCACAGATTCAGAAAATCGTATTGATTCTGGACGACTTTAACCGAGTTCTGTGGCATACTTCTAGTACCCTGTGAGCAAATGTAGACTTGTTACAAGTGAGTTCTTAAAAACATACTTTTTCTTTCTTTCTTGCTCGTTGAGGCTGGCAGCGTTGAAATGTTCCCTCCCTACAGCCCAGAGCTGAATACGCGAACTCCCAGAGCAATGTCTGCCGCCCCGACACTCTATTTCCCCCCTTTTTCTCTAACCGCCCCCTCAGTTTACACCCACGATGCTTTGGATTTGCAGAGATTCAGACTGATTACTGATGTATAAGATGAAGTGGCTGTGTCAAGCACAGTTTCATGAACTGGCTTTTATTTCCCACAAGGACACAGATCTTTGAGGTATTTGGCTTTTTTAAATTGTTTATTAGCTTCATTTTTTACTTTAATCTTTCTGAAAGTCTTGGATTGAGTAAATTAGTTGGCTGTCATGTGGGTATTTGATTACTTTGTCTCCGAGTTAAAGGGATAGTTCATCCAAAAATTCCATCATTAATTACTCATCCTCATCTTGTTCCAAACCTGTAAGACCTTTGTTCATCTTCAGAACACAAAATTAAGATATTTTTGATGAAATCCGCAAGCTTTCTGACCCTGCAATGTGGCCCAGAAAGGTAGTCACTAAGGACATCACTAAAATAGTCCATGTGACATCTGTGGTTTAATCATAATTTTATAAAGCTTCAGCACCTCCTGGCCATTATGTACTATCATTGTATAGACAAGAGATGAGTGAAAATTCTTCCAATGTCTGATTTTTTTGATTCCACAGAAGAAGGAAGGTTACAGAACAACATGAGGGTGAGAAAATGACATCAGGATTTTTAGGCAGAAACAAACAACAGTGAGATCCACTGAGGTAAAACAAGTACACTCACAAGGTAGCAGCTTTTCACCAGCTTGCAGTCAAACTCATTTATTATTTCTGCATTCTTTATTCCAAAGATGAGATGTAAGCCGTTTTGGAAAGAAAGTGTTTGCTATAAGCATAAATGGAAATGAGAGTTGTACAGAAATCCAAAGCTGAAAATTGGAAATATTCGACTCCACCATCAGTGTAAACCCTAAGGGAGGAAATCACACACTGTCACGGCATCCGACACATAAAAGTGTGTAAACAGAAGCAACATGTCAGGCTACGTCATTTCAAACAACCGTGTTCAAGTACATGAATTACTTTTTATGTAAATAAGATGATGTTTTGCGATCCTGGGGATGATGTTTTCCTAGTTTCTATAAAGTGCATTTTTTTTTTCATCTAGTCTCCCCAGTGGGTTCATTTTGGTATTGGTGGCGTACGCTAAAATTATTCCCATGTCTGAATTATTTATTTTAATAGAGTGAATAGTTCACGTTGCGTAGGAGGATTACTGACAGCTGACAATACTTTAATCTATGTTGGGATTCAGAGTGGCAACTTATTGTTAGCTTACTTGAAAATGTATATTCAAGCAATTGCCATCATCATGTGTACTGTATGATTAAGGTTTCACACAGCTTGTTTTTGCACTAAGATGAGATCACTGTTTTGAAATGAATCACGCAGGGGAAGAATGTGAAAAAAAGGATTTATTAACCATGGGTAAATATTAATTCTTTTAAGATGTCTTTTTAGGCTGCCAAAACTGTGCCTTTACAATTACATGTTCCATCTGCCTCTTCCTCTTGCCAAATTAATTTAGGCCACTTTTGCTAATGCCCGGGCATTCAGATGACAAACTGGCAGCATAAGCAGCAGCAAGAGGCTGCAGCAAAGTGGAAATAAAGGCAGACCCAGAGTTTGCCTTAAATTTGACCTTGATGAGATTGTATGTGTGACTCCAGAGTCACGATTTTCAATTCAGACGATAAATCTTAATCAGCTTGACAACAATTGAACCATTCATCCATTCGTTTTTTGATTTAATATTGAAAGAAGAAACCTGAGAAAACGTCTCCTTTTTGTTTTGTGTTTTTTTTTTTCTTTTTTTTCCAGAAAAACGGAAAACAAGAATTCAGCTTGATTTTTCGTTCAGGGGTGGAAAAATGAATAAACAGCTGATTGGTCAGCCAAAGATCAAACCATGTCCCCGGCAGTTCTTCCGCAGTTTCGCGCAGAATGATAGTTCTCCGTTGCTGCAGTTGAACGGATAATTAACGTGTTTATTGCAACTACATTTATTCTTTTTCTTATCAAACACCCAGACTAACGAATTGCTCGACACAACCTGTACCGAGGCAGAGCCTAGACGGGACTTTCCTCTGTGTGCTATTCTCAAAGTGCCAGGGGGTGTGCAAAATAATTAGCTATAGCCTACTGTATTTTCTGGACTGTAAGTCATGTTTTTTTTTTTATTATGAAACATGCTGTGATTTATTCCAAAGTAATTTATATAATGCATTTAACGTCAAATAATCTTAATGTAGACTGTTAAAAGTAGACGCGTCAGCTGTGTTATGGTTCATGTTTGTGGCATACGCCAAAAAGATGTTCAAGGGGACAAAAGCAGCCCATTCTATAGTTTTCTATATTTTTCAAAGGGATAAATTTTGCAGTCATTCTGATTTTACACAAATAAAAAGACATTTTTCCATTTCGAATGATGTCCTGCTCTTATCTGTATTAGTGTTGCACAATATACTGGTACTTAAAAAGTATTGCGATAACCTGCTTTTAAAAACGGTACGATTCCACATTTTACTAGTACTGGTACTTTAATAAGAGCCGTATTTCTGTTTTGTTTGCACACATACACGTAACGTTTGCTGTGTTTTCAGCCTCTGCCGCCTCAATATATGAGTACATGAACACATGAACTTAATCTCTAGAACTGCTCTGAGAGTCACTTCATGAGCATTTTACCGTTTCTTTTGCGGAAAACTATCATATAATGAAGACCCTAAAGATCTTCACAGCAACCCATCAAAATAAAAGTTTGGTTTAACTTTACAGTCAGAAATATATTGAGATATTACTTAATGTAAAGATAGTACATCTACTACTTATAATAAAAAATATTAAAACAATGTTGAAGGAATATTTACCAGAAAATTGTAAACACAACACAGTATTTCTGGAAAAAAACCAAAAAAAAAACAAATAGCCTGTAATAAATAAATTCTTTATCAAATCTAATAATCCTTTATAAATTCATTAGGCATGCTTTTGATTATTCAAATGTAATGAAACAATTAAAATAGAATCCAGAAAATTAATGGAAAACGGAGATTCACAAGCAAAACTGAATTTGAGAAAACTTTTAATAAATTGCTGTTAAATTGTGCCAGTTTCATGATTTCAATTGATTAGACAAGCTTTGAGCATTAAAATAGTCTAGAAAAATTTAAATGGAATTTATGAAACATAAAACAGATTTCGTAGGGCCCTCTTTACTTCATTTGTGTCTGCGTTTTATTGTAGTTGTCCTTTAGTTTGTTACTTGCATCTAGATTCTTATTATTAATAACAAAGATAAAATAACAAAAATATTACTATGTCATTATATAAATTGTTGTTGTGAAATAAAATTACTATATCATGAAACCAGATTTGGCTTTATCCTTTAAGCTAACTTACCAATATAGCAAAGATCTCTACATATCGTAGGCTCGGTAGTTGTTCTTCATAATCCTGTGTAGTGGCACTGGCATGTGATTATTATTATTTTATTATTAAATTTTATTTTTAAAGGGGGGGATGAAATGCTTTGTTTTTAACTATGACCTCCATTTGGATCTACTTTTCCTGTTGTTCTGTGTGTTTTTTTTTTGTTTTGTTTTTTTTTAATTTTGAGTTGTGAGTTTGTATCTTGCAATTCTAACTTTTCTCACAAAAAGATAAACTCACAATTCCGACTTTCTCTCGCAGTTCGAATTTTTCTCGCAAAGGTAAAAACCTCAAAATTCTAACTTTTTCTGTTGCAATTATGAGTTTATATCTTGCAAATTTTACTTTTCTCACAAAAGATAACAAACTCGAAATTTTAACCTTTTCTCTTGCAATTGCGAGTTTGTATCTTGCCATCACAACTTTTCTTGCAAAAGATAAAAACTTGCAATTTATGATTTATTCTCAGAATTGTGTGATATAAACTCAACATTTTTTTTTTTTGTATCTCACCATTTGGGCTGTCACTATTGATTATTTTGGTAATTGAGCAATCTATGGAATTATTCTGGTGATTAATCAAGTAATCAGATAATTTATTTATTTATTTATTTTTTTTGTAGTAATAAAAATAGACCTAAGTGAACAGTAGCCTTTAAAATAACTTTAGAGCAATGAGACAATAATAATTACTTCAAATAAAATATCAAAGCAATTGATCATGTGGTTTTATTGAACAAAACTGTTAAAATACATAATGTATTATAAACGATAGAGCTAATGTATATTACGCATTATAAGAAATGACGCCAACGGCCTAACGATTGTTTTTACACTTTAGCGTGGAATCTAATCCTTGTTTAATAATTGATTAAACAATATTTAATTCAAATGTCCATTTAATCTTTTTGTCATTTCAGTTGTGTCATTTCTTTTAGGAAAGCTACAGCCACTGTAATTTCTTGAATATGTGGACATCAAAACGTGTAAATTCAGAGTGAGGGTTTAAACTTTAATTTTATAAGTCGTGATGAACAGTATTGAGAAAGATGAGATGGGGGGGACTGATATGTTTTCAGAATTGCTGATTTTTTTTTTTTTTATATCTTAAAATTTTGACTTTACTCACAACTGAGTTTACATCACGCAATTCTGTCAAATCTCTCTCTCTCTCTCTCTCTCTCTCTCTCTCTCTCTCTATATATTTAATATAGCATTTTAAAGCAGGTTGGATTCTAATTGTATTCTGTCAGTGTTTTTATCATTCATCAGCTATAGAAAAAAAGAGAAGTCATTGTGAATGTGATGGAAAGTGAACATTATCATTCCTCTTTGAAGGAATCGTTACAGTTGTGATGTGGGCTCTGCAGTTTTTTTAACATTTAGATTGATTTTCAAAACTGTATCTTTTTAGTCCTTGGTGTGAGCGGGCCTTAAATGGTGACAAAATGTCAGCCTTTGATTGAACTATTTCTATAACTTTTGGTCCAACAATAGAATCTGTGATGGTCATTCTGTCACTCTCTTTTTATGTATACACGTCCTTATCTCTCCTTCAGGGGTGGAATCAGGTTTGAGAGGCTGGTGCCATCTGTGTGACTGCTGGAGTGCAGAGTTAATAGCCCCACAGTAGATCAAGCGCACACAGTGCAGAAGTCAGCCTAGAGCTTACACACGCAGCCATGTCCACACACTCTCACATGCACACAAACATACAAATGCAGGTCTAGGTTGACTTGATTGATGCTGGTCAATTTGTAGCTATTAACTTGAGCACAAGACTAACAGGGTGAATGGATGAAGGGAAATAACTGTTTGGGTACATTTTAAAAGGTTTCTTGTCTTATGTAATTAATGCAGTATTACATTTTAAGAGCTAGAGGCAAGAGGCATCTATGAAGCAAAAATAATATGTTTATAATGTAACAAAAGTGGTGCTCGAAATTGATTGAAATCAGAAAACCGTAGTGGCTTCTCAATACAGTAGGTTTGCACATTGTGGAATATTATCAATCTCTGTGAATTAGGGTTAGGTATCACTAACTACCTCTCAATACAATACAATGTGATAAGCTTAAGTTTTCAGTAGGTGTTCTGATTAAAAATTGGTCCACCTTGCTCTGGCCAAACTCTCCATATATATGTATATATATTTGTTTTTTATTGCTCTGCCACAGTTTTCACTAGTTTTACAGCAGATTTTTTTTTTACTTACTAAAAATATTTATTTTAATTATTTAATTTCTTTATAGAAAAACTGCAACAAACTGTATATTATACAGCTGTAATGTAACTCCATGAATTCATGATTGCATACAATGCAACAACACATTCATAATGATGCAATTGCAAAATAAAGATATCTGGGATATATTTTAAGAAGTCTGCATGTAGACCTTAATACGTGGCACACTTGCATCAAAAAATGAAATTAAAAAAAAAAAAGCAGCAAAACAATAATCCTATAACAGTACTTCATAATTTATTCATGCAGCATTTTTCTTGATGCATGCCAGGAATTCACAAACCCTTCACATTTCAGCAGTAATTTTTAATTTGATCTTTGCTCAAACAAATTACATTTGACTGGTTGGGATATTTTAGGGAATTCTGTTTTTTTTTTTTTTTTTGGATGTAGCCTCAAATAATTTACATTTAGTAGTATTTATGACTCAACAGGTCCCGTAAACTTAGGTCCTGAAAACATGCATTGCATTACATGTTGCTCCAGTGAAGGTGGAGTCATGTTATCAGAGTATTTGATGTCCGTTCAAATAAAACAGCTGTTGGATTATGGACACAGGTGTTATTTAGCCAAGGTCACAGCAGGTAAACTGCTGTGTGTGTGTTTGGTCAACACAGAGGTGATTTTTAAGTCAAACCTTTCCCATCCCACAGATGTCTGAAATGGGTGTGCCAGTTATTAAACAACAACAACAAATCTCATCTTTGATACGCCAGTGTTTTGACTGAGATGGCAGAAAGCTATTGACTGCAGTGTCGTTTGGTATCAGACTTTCAAAGCGTTTCAGAGATCAAACACTATTTTAACTGAGGTCTTCGGTCTTTAGGCTTTCATGTTAGGGATATTATGAAAATATTTGGGTTACTTGAGAGTTTAATTGTCAGGTTCAGTTAGATCAGTGATTTCATGACTGGGGAAACGTGTCAGTAGTCCAAATCTAAGGTTCTAAACTTCTCAGAGCCCCAAAGGACTTAATAATTAATTTGAAAGTTATTTTATTTCATTTTTTTTATTTATTTGTTGGGTGTCCCTGTGTTGGCTGAGAGTCTTGTTTAGGGCATTTAGTCTCTACTGTGGATCATACATTTCTTTGGTTACTTAAAGTTAGTTGAAGGGCAAGTTAGTTCATAATTTTATTGTTATCTCAAATAAATTAATCATAAGCCTAATTACGTGTCATCAATATTCTGATTCTTTTGAGCAGTATTAATCATCCGAAAAGGCTCGTCTAAAACCCTCAAAGAATATGTCCTTGTCAAATGTTAGTAGCCCGAACATCAATTATGATTCATATCAGGAGCGCAAACGGGACACTGTGAAATTACTATCTAGTTTATCTGCGAAGTTTGGCTGGTGCTCTGTTACTCACAGAAATGCACTCTTCCCTCAAAGAATGGAAAGGTTTGGTGGCATTTGCATCACATTTTGATATACATCAGTTTGATAAGCTCTTTTTGAAATATGGACCATATTTCCGGGGTGAGTTATTGTCGTGGGTCGGCTGGTGAACGCGCTATCGCGGTTGGCCTCTTCGGCACGCTGCACAGGTAGGGCAGATTTTGAATTAGCCCGACAGTTGCACCATAAAAAATGTGCGATTCGGTGACCTTGCCAGATTTGATTTAGTGTTTGGTTAATAGTACTTGCAGTGCAATTCAGACTTGTTAAGAGCTTGGGTAATATTTCGATTAAACCCTCTGCTTTTGCTCATTTTTAATTCATAACATTCCAGTAAGAGTGCAATTAATATTCAAGGATTTCACGACATTCTCTGGACGTGAGATCACACTTGAGCAGAGCGTGGAGGAAGTGAGCATAGCAGTCTAAAGGCATAAGTGATTCAGTTCTTCCACTGACAAGAAATAAACCCTGCGGCACAACAGCAAACTATTTGTAATGAAATCATCTTGTCCTACTGAAAATGTCAGTGTAGAATACAGTTCATTTGTTTTTGAGGTCAGGTCTTTGACAAAAAAATACTGTGGAAGTACTAAGGTACGGTGTTGATATCACATGTTTTAACATGGTACTTGATTACCATATTTGTAATTCATAGTAGCCCGCACTGAGGTTCTTTTTCAAAGTGGTTGTACTAAAATATAATCACATAAGGCTGATGATAAAAATTCTGCACAGTGTTCATCAACAATAAACTCAATTTGTGCTACATTTGAAATTATAGTTATTGCTGCAGCCTTTTCTGCAGTCAGACAATGTATGATAGACTCACTCATCTGGATCTGTGCCTTATATAATCTAGCCCCACATGGCTAAAAAGTACATCAAATATTTGAGTGTGAAGACTGTGTGATTGAGTTATATCCTGGACTGCTCTCTAAACACAAGACTCTGTTCAAGTTGTCAGAGCTGTAGCGCTGTGGATAGTCCACGTGCTTGTTTCACATAAAAGAGCCGTTGGGCTCTCATGGGGACACAAGACTGATGTCCTGATTGCATCCCTCCCCCTCTCATTTTTGCTGTTGCTTTACAGCAGGAGTTCCCAACTTGTTTCGTCAGCTGAACCTCTGTGACTTTGTGAATTATTTACTTGAAGCACTACCTGAACTTTTAAGTTACTGTGTGGTGTCATAAGAAGCACAAAACTAGACAAAAACTTCTACATACTGTAAATGCAATTACTTTCACAATATGTTTGTATGTTACTTACAAACAGTTAAAGCTAATTGAATCATTTTATAATCCTGAAAGTGTTTTTTCTTTTTTTTTTTTTTTTTTTTTTTTTTTTTAGCACTTTACAAAAAGGTTCCTTTACATACTTAAAGGGATAGTTAAAGAGAGAGTTCACCCAAAAATGAAAATTCTGCCATTAATTACTCACTGTCTTGTAGTTCCAAACCTGTAAGACATTTGTTCATCTTCGGAACAGAAATAAAAATGTTTTTGTTGAAATCCAAGAGCTTTTTGACCCTGCATAGACAGCAATGCAACTGACACGTTCAAGGCCCAGAAAGGTAGTAAGGACATCGTTAAAATGTGACATCAGCGGTTCAACCTTTATTTTATAAATCAAGAATAATTTTTGTGCGCAAATGAGTGCCTCACATTGGACTATTTTAACGATGTCCTGACTACCTTTCTAGGCCTTGAACATGTCAGTTGTGCTGCAGTCAATGTAAGTTCAGAAAGCTCTTGAATTGAATCAAAAATATGTTAATTTGCATTCCAAAGATGAGCAAAGGTCTGATGTGTTTGGAACGACGTGATTGAGTAATTAATGACACAATTTTCTTTTTTGGAACCATCCATTTAATGTTTTAAATAAAATTAACTAACAAACTTTTTTTTTTTTTTTTTTTTTTTTTTTACATTATTTATTCATCCCTGACTGGTCAAACTGGTTAAAGGGGTCATCGGATGCCCATTTTCCACAAGTTGATATGATTTTTTAGTGTCTCATTTAAATCATCTGTTTTTAAGTACAGAAATTGAATATAGTAATCAAATGTAAAATAGCATTGCAAATTTTGCTGTATAAATTAAGGATTAATCTTTATTAAAAAATGTATTCAATCAAGAGCAGTGAGTGATTTCCTTGTTGTTGTATGATTAATATTAACAAAGTGCTGTCACTTTAAGAGAATGCACTGATCCAGTGCACTGATACAGTATGTTCAGTTGGCTATGTCTGCTGTAGGATACTTACCAAGACAGGCATTTTAGAATACTCAGAATACTTCAGAGCAGAGCCGGTGCCAGTGCACTTTCATCGGGGGTGCATTTAAATTTCTTGGGGAGCAAAAATCACGTTTTCGGGTGGGTGCAATCGCTTTCTTATGCGCGCTGTTTTATTGGTTTTTCTTGTGCTTTCAAAATCAATCTTGTTGCCCGCGAATACTCCCACTTGATGCCGACTCTGCTTCAGAGAGAGCTTAACATTTGTGCACATTCTTCCTTTGGCTTTTAAATGTTTAAAACTGCAAAGCTTAAATGAGTTTAGTTTAAGCACAGATATCAACGTGTGCTGTTTAGATCTCGTCTGTGCACGCACGCTATCAGCATGATGACGGAATAAATGACTGCTCATATTTCAGGATACGGCACTCGCATTGAGCAAGAGTGAATGGTTTGTCCACATTTTTTTTTTTTTTTACATCGCTGTTGTTGTAATGTACTGGGAAGTCAGAATATGCATCCGTTAGCCGAACCTTGCTTGTTTTATGTGTTATTTATAACAAACCATATTTCAGATGCAATGTCCGATTTAAGTTGAACCGCGGTACTAGTGCGTGCCGAACCATTTGTGGATAACGGCACGGTTCGGTTTCTTTTTTTTGTTGTTGTTTGTTTGTATATTTTTTTTACTGAGAACCGTTCCATCCCTATCCAACACATAAAATTAGATCTTACAAACCCCCTGTAGTCCCATATGAAAGTTGATTTTATTAATTATTTACTGTACCCTTGTCATCCAAGATGTTCATGTCTTTCTGTCTTCAGTCATGAAGAAATTATGCTTTTTGAGGAAAACATTTCAGGATTTTTCTGCATATAATGGACTTCATTGGTGCCCCGCTTTTGAACTTCCAAAATGTAGTTTAAATGCAGCTTCAAAAGGCTCTAAACGATCCCAGCTGAGAAAGAAGGGTCGATTTTTATTTATTTTTTTAATGTACTTTTTAAGCACAAAAGCTTATGTAGCACTAGCTCTGGAATGCGCGTCCACGACACTACGAATCACGTCTAAGTTCATCGTCTGTGTACTCAGGCTCAAAAAGGTAGAGTATGGCGGAAAACTCCATCTCATTTTCTCCTACAACTTCGTTGTACCTTTTTGTTTGTAAACAGCGTTTGACTTACTTGCACTGTCTTTGCGTGTTTGCTTGGTCTGTAGTTCTGCCTATGTTCCACGTGACCTTTCGACATGATTCAGTAGCATCGTGGACACGCATCCCAGAGCTAGTGCTACACAAGCCTTTGTGCTTAAAAAGTAAACAGATTTTTATTTTCTAAAAAAAAAAAATGGCAGATCGTTTCGCTAAATAAGACCCTTCTTCCTCGGCTAGGATCGTTTAATGCCCTTTGAAGCTGGATTTAAACTCCAATTGGAAGTTCAAAAGCGGGGCAAAGCTGGGGGAAAGCGGGTCCATTATATGGAGAAAAATCCTGAAATGCTTTCCTCAAAAAAGTTCCTCAAATTTCTTCACGACTAAAAGACAGAAAGACATGAATGTCTTGGATGACAGGGGGGGTGAGTCAATTATTTGTAAATTGTTGTTCTGAAAGTTGAGTTCTCCTTTAAGAGGAGGAGTCTGATGACAGTCTGTTTTATTTGTACACTATTTGTGCTATCTAAACTGTATGTTTAGGGGGTGATCAAAAGTTCAGAGACTATGCCCATGATAAACTACTGAAAACAGATGTTAGTCTGTTTGTGTAATGATGCAGTATAGCATTCCTGACTTGACAGACGGCTCTCATTAAACCCGTTCAAAATAATATAAAACAGAATAAAAACTGTTTTGGAAAGGACTCGAACACAGCTTTCATATGGTATCAAAACCTGAAAAAGGTAATACCACAAATAATATTCAGGATACAAAATATTAAAACGTCCTAATATCACATGCAGTCTCAAGCTAATTTATCTTAATTTTTTAGATATCTTTACTGTTAAAACAAATAACAAAAAGTCTAATTAAAAACTCATTATGAAGTATATTGTAGTAGACTACATGTCATTGGATTTTCATTGACGTTGATCTTGTTTCGGTGGTCTAGAGAGTCGTTTTATTCTGACAGATATAGTGATTGATGTCATTTGAAATGATAATAAATGGTTCTGGAAGGCATTTTTACATCATAGCATAACTGAACAATAATTAGATCTGTTTTTGTTTATTCAGATGCATTTGGGATGGATGAGATGCACATTGTTAATCTTTGCAGCTAGAGAAGCAGCCCAAGGTCACCTTGAGAGTTTTGTCAGAGTAGTGATGACTATCAGAGCGAAGGGACTTCAGCATCTTGGCATGGACCCAATATTCAGTGTTGACAGCAGGCAATTACACAAATAAGAAAGGCACGATCTTTAAATAGAACCAACGTAATATCAGGGAACAGAGCAATTCCAGACGTGTCTGTCAGTTTGTGATGACAGACCAAATATTAGGAGGCTGGCCGCCAGTTTTATTGAAGATGCTGCACGACTCGTTCTCTCATCTTGCAGAGCTTTGCATTAGTGGTCCAGTCGAAGCATGAAAAAGAGAGACACCCCTTGCTGACAGACAGCCAAGAGTCCCCGTCCAATCAGAGCGCACAGGGGGCGGGCCGTTCCCTTCCGCCAGCCCGCTGAGCGCGCTCCGCTTATGAAAATAATCAATGGGAGCTCAGTCTCTCTGCCGCTTTAACTTGTGCTGGATTTAAATTGCCTCCACTCCACTCCATGCCTATCCAAGGGTGAAAATAAGCCGTTTTCCGCCGTAATTACCCAGTGATCAAAGAAACAGCAAACAGAACACAGGTGGTTGTGTTTCTGTGCAGAAGAGCAAAGGGAAAGGAAGAAACACCAGCTGCTGCATCCAGAGAACAGTTTGAAGAATGTGCAATCCTGCCTGCTTCATCTTCACGGTGTGGTTGATTGCTCTGCTTGTCTATCCAGGTACTGTTATCATCTGTTTTATGCATGCTAAAGCTGGGGAGATGACATATGTTTATATGGGGGAGGGTGGATGTATTTTAGTAAGCAAGCAAGTCTTCTTTAACCATGGTGCATTTGGAAATGTGATCAAAGTTGCAAGAAGTGTGCCGTGCAGGAGTCCTGTGAGGTGGGGTGCTTTAGAGGTTACATGCAGCGTGAGGGCGATTTTTACCCGAGGGACATCCCAGAGGACTGTCGAAACTCACTTCAGGTAGGCTAATCGAAAATGACAGCGGAGACAAACTGAACAGAGTAAGCACAAGACATCACGCAGTCCCCGTTTACTCGCTTCCGTGAGTCTTATCAGAAGACGAGGAGTGCTCTTTTGGCATTTTGATAAGCTTATATTTGCAGGTTTTTCGGTAAAGGCGGAAATTGAAATGTCACTTTTTTTTGCTATTTGTACTTTTGATATAAAGGAAAGTACTTTTGTCTGCAGAGGATTTATTTATGAGTGATGTGAGGACATACTGCATGCTTTACATTGTAATGATTGTCTGAATTTATGTGCAAGTGTTTTTGAAGATACAAGTTACCTCAGGCAAAATATTGAGCTTTTTAGGCTACAGGGACATTTCAAGCATACAACTGCAAAGAAGCTTCAAAAAAAGGCATGAATATGAGTCGTGGTCACAATAATTGAAATTTGAACCTGAAATTCTCTGAGACACCGCATTCACACAGAAACGCATACAACGATCAATATTCAATTTTAAAAGAAGTAAGGTTTCTCTCATTGCAGTAACCTCTTTGAGAATTGCTGTAGTGATTGCAAAGGCAGAAACTTTTAAAACTAACAAGCAAAAGCAGATAGTATAAATTCACAAAGGTCTTTTTGTATGTGCTGCGTCAAATGATTTAATAAATTACCTCTTCCTTCCAGGTTGCCTAATTAATGGACTCAGCTAGTGGTTTAGAGAGGTAAATACCTCAGGACTGGAGCCACCGGCTTGATACTTTTAATCACAGGTGGTTGTTTGCTTTGACTTAATTAGCAAACTGCCAAAATGTGTTGGCCAACCATCAAAGGGCGGCCTCTGTTTGATCACAGTTAGGCCTTGAGCTGTGATTTAATTTCATAATCAACGGGAACCAAAGAAATTATATAAAAAACTGTGAAAAAAAACCCCACTTGGATCATTGCTTTGCAAATTAAAATCAAGTCTTAAGTCTTAATTTCAGTTATGAACTAACTCAACTTTAAAAATTACCTGAGAATTGACTCAACAGGTCTTGAATAAGGGGTCAAGGTTAGCATGACCCCTTTAGCCCAGTAAGCTTATTTTAATAATGTTTCTAGTAGTATGTAATAATGAAATTTCTTTTCTTGTTTTTGTTTTGTTTTGTTTTGTAGGGCTCTTTAAAGGTTTTTCCTGTCTGTTACCCTTTATTTTATTTTATTTTAACTCAGACAATTGTCTCAAAACTCTGTTCTGTGGTATCCTGCTCCAGTCTTGCAAAAGCAGTTGGGATGAATGTGAATGCTAACTGATATCTTTAGTTATATCTTTTAGATATAGTTATTATCTTGGTCTCCCCACACTATATAACAGACATTTTAGTGACATCATAAGAAGATTGTATTTTTTCCAGCCCAATCCACACTTTCCTAACAAACTGCTTTGCATCTGAAAGATTAGATTTGTCTGCTTAGTCTTTCTCTTTGTGTCATCAGTTGAAGTTATGCAACCATGATTAGTATAGTCAGATCTTTGATATTGTAAAACTTTGACTTAAGTTACTCTTATGTACCAGCGTAGCTAAATGTTGACCATCTGAAAGCCAGTATTGCCTAAAGATTTCTGTAAAATTTCAGTAAAGCATGACGTCAAAGTCTCAGTATGCTTTTTGAGCAGTAAACTTTGATGGCCCTCATTAAAGTGTCATTTTGAGAGTGGTACATCATCTCCGTTGTAACTTTAAGGCCAGTGAGATTGTTCCACCCACAGAAACAATAGATTTATTGTCAGCTGTAAACAATATAAGTAATTCATTATGATTGACAGCTCTGTGCTTCTGGAAACTCGTGTTTGCTCCCTCAGCCTTTGGAGGCATAATGAGCCTTGAAATAACATCTTTCAGACACTCAGAAACATCTTACAGAATCACTCTGATGGAGGCTGATGGTAATATATTTATGGAGTAAACAAAATGCAGATTACTGCTTCTCAACAATATCAAAGTCTGTGATGGTGCGGATGACAAGACCTCGATCAGAACTTCAAATAAAATGTGATGCACTTGGCATGCTGGTTTTCATGCATGGTTCTGTAGCTGGCCCAGACTCCATCCAGAGTCATCTGGTCAAAACTTTCTCAAAAATCAGTGGCGCTGATGGATCAAATGACTTTTCAATGACATGTACGCTGTGCTAAATATTTTGTAGCTGCTGCAGGGCTTCTCTTTACAGCTTTTGATTTTGTATTAATGGATCTATTAATCAAACTGGCAGCTAAAGGACGCATTCGTTCTTACCGTTCCAGTTTTCACTTCGTTTCACGAGGGTTTTTTTTTTTTTTTTTTGGTTGTTGTTGTTCACCATCAACAGCATTGTGAACGACTATAAGAAAGTGTGTGAGAGTGTGAGAGCACAAAAAGCTGTGATCACTTATATATGGGTCATTCTATAATTAGGGGTACATTTAGAATTTGACAATGTGAAGAAAAAAAGTTTTCCTGTTTCCCAAAAACCCAAACATGACCTTACGTAGCTGCTTTGAAACAATCTATATTGTATAAACTGCTATATAAATAAAGGTGATCTGTAGGAATATATGCATCTATGTTTGCTACTGTCCACCATGTTACCTTTCTGGGTAACACAGTTGACAGGTAATTTAGTTGACACTTTTAGTGTTTTGGGCCTATACTCAATATGGAAGCCTAGAACTACTGAGCATATGGTATGTTTAAAAATATATTTTCATAAACAAAACATGTTAATTAAATTGTCTTGTTAAAATTTGCAGCAATAAATCTTGTGTAACACTGTTGACAGTCAATTAATTCAATCCTGACACAGGTTTGCTAGTTTAACCAATATTAGGGGAAAGGGAGAGAACTTCTAGTGTTTCGTCCATGTGCTTCTAGAGGAAATATCATCATCTATGCAAATTATGTGAGAATGGAAAAACCATTCCTTTTTGAGGGGGGTTTTCTAGTAGGTAACGTAGTTGACATTAGTTAACAATAGTTTTTCGGACACAGATAAAACAAGGTATATAACAATGAACACACATTATTTTTGAAGCGCACACCCAAATGTCTTGATAACCTAATGTAACTGAAGACAAAACTATGAAATTAATTTATATTTGAGGTAATTTTCATGCTTAAATGCAGAATAGAATGAGCAACTTTACAAAATCGGACAGGTGAATACCAGGGTTGTATGTGATATGAACATCATTTTTGAACAAACAAAAATGGGAACAATATAATTGTGTACTAGAAAATTAAGCATGGGGGCTTTATATTGATGAAAATGTATTGAAAATATACTTTACAGACA
Organism: Labeo rohita; assembly: GCF_022985175.1. Taxonomy (NCBI): domain Eukaryota; kingdom Metazoa; phylum Chordata; class Actinopteri; order Cypriniformes; family Cyprinidae; genus Labeo; species Labeo rohita. The sequence goes on from NC_066878.1 coordinate 6,614,738, forward strand.
TGAAATGTACCCCACAATTATATATATATATGCCGACAGATAAGACAGAGTGGGTTACTTTAGGTATGAAACTTAGTCTCAGCCTTTATATTTGGCCATTTTTTTTTTAAAGAAATTCAAACAATAAATACAGTTTTGTGCTCTTTAAAGGGCACCTATTATGCAATATTCACTTTTACATGTTGTTTGAACACGTGTACACAACCACCCTATAGTGATAAAAATCCACCCGATTTTTTTTTTTTATAATCCTCATAAATCATGAGCAGTATCTCGGAACTTACCGATCATAGAATCCGTAAAGTCTGACATCACACTTTACATACACCACCCCGATAGTTGACTGACACGGCCGTATTAGTCAAGACCTGTCCTGAGAGAGCCGCACACAATCCGCCGTGTTTATCTTCACGCTAAAGCGTTTAAAAGCAGCATTTAAGTAAGAAATGTCATCTTATTACAGCTACAGAAGTTGTTCAGTCCGGAGCAGTGAGTAATTTTCTGTGTTTATTTTATTGTATGGGTCATATTAACAGTGTAGGCAGCAGTATACATACTGTATATTTTGCTGGTGTCACTTAATACATCAACATGTGATTTCTTTTCAAGCTGTTTACCTTCACAGACATAACCGACTGTGTTTTTGCAACTTATGTGTGTTTTTAACATAAACTTATGTGTGAAAGAGAACTTAGTTTAGTACTCACATGTGTGTGACAGCACCTTTTGATCGTGTGCTTCAGATGTGTGCATCCAGAAAAACGTATATCAGAAATCTAAACTGATATGGATTTAAAATGCGTGATTTCTGTGCGATATACATGATAATCAAAACCAAACACATGTTTTTGATCTGAGATCTGAGATGAGAGCTAAAATAGCACAGCCATGTTCTGGAAAAGAGGGTGGGGAGCAGCAGCTCATTTGCATTTAAAGAGACATGCAATAAAACTGCCTATTTCTGCTTCTACTCAAAATAGGCATTTTTAAAATTATAAAATAAATGATCTGAGGGATATTTTGAGCTGAAACTTCACGGGTACATTCTGGGGACACCTGAGATTTATAAATACATCTTGTAAAACGGTGCATTATATGTGCCCTTTAATGTGTCGTGACAGATCGCTGTAGCACCTCGGTTCAAGCTGCATGTTAACCTAGCATCTCTTCCTCTTTACTAGTAGCATGAAATAAACATTAATTAACTTCAAAAGGTATGCTGTTTCAACCACGGAAAGACTCAAAACACCATTTTTCAAGTTCAAGTCCACTGACTTTAATCTACTCTCCTGTCTGGTTGGTTTGTCAGACAAAATGTCAGACTCGCCATTATGATCGGTCAGATCTCCTGTCAGTCAAATGAAGAGTCAATTTGTTATTCGACTATTTATTATTCTTTTGACCATGTATTGTTTACAGTCTTTGTACTGCTTTAGGTTTACTTTTGTTTTCATTATTATTTCTAATAATAAAATAAATTTTGTGTTTATCCTTTATATATTGTATGCACATACCATCTATGGGGCAGACCAGATTTACATTACGTTTTCAGGTTGTATTCTCTACCTGTGTGTTACAAATATTAATCTCCAATGTTGAATCGATTGATTACTGAATGATATAGGATTATAAACAGACTATATTAAAGATTTTATTATATGTAAAATATGCAGACTCTGATTCTAAATATGTAAATTCAGATACTGCAGTAAATAGCTCTATGAACTGTAATTATGAACTTGATTTAAAGGGTATAACAAAATATACTGATCATCATCAGTGAACTGTTGCCACAGCTAACATATTATGATAATATTACTAATATAGACTAGAGGACAAGTTTAAATATAGTTTTAGTATCCAAAAGCTGTGTAGAGTACAGAATTTTATTTGTGACCTTGGACCAAAACAGTCATAAGGGTAAATTTTCGAGATTTATCAAGATTTACATATATGCATACATACATACGTACATACATACATGCATGCATACATGCATGCATACATAAATAAATAAGCTTTTCTTTGATATATATATTGTTAGGACGGGACAATGTTTGACAGAGATACAACTATTTGAAAATCTGGAATCTGAGGGTGCCAAAAAAATGAATAAATAAAAAATAAAAATATTGAGAAAATCACCTTTATAGTTGTCTAAATGAAGTACTTAGCAATGCATATTACTAATTGAAAATTACGTTTTGGTACATTTACGTTAGGACATTTACGAAATGTCTTCATGCAACATGATCTTTACTTAATATCCTAATGATTTTTGGCATAAATCGATAATTTTGACCCATATAATGTATTTTTGGCTATTGCTACAAATATACCCGTGATACTTATGACTAGTTTTGTGGTCCAGGGTCACTTATTTTATTTTATTTTATTGAATGATTACTGTGAAGTGTGTGCTAACACTTTCTAACAGTAAGCCTGCTTTTCTAATTTACTTTTTCATTTTCCTTCTAATTTAACTTTATTAATTAAACTGCTGAAGCAATTTTATGATGTTCATTTAAATTTAAAAATGGTCTTTTTAAATGTATTTTCTTTGGTATGTGTCCCAGTCGCATGCTTGGTACATCGTACGAGGACATCCTCTGGGGTAGTTGGTATGCTCTGAGAGTGTTGTCTAATGCCCCTGTTCTACTGGGCTGTCATTTAAAATAATGTTTGTGTGACCTTGCCAGGGGTGGTGAGTGCCCCATGACAGATTCATTTCCTCCTTTCCTCTGACTCAACTCAGCATGTGCATGTATGTTTTATGTGCACATAAGTGGCGATCGGAAAGCTCAGCAAAAAAAAAAAAAAAGAAAAGAAAATAGCAAATAACATTGCCCCAGCCTCATACCTACTATAGACAGAAAAACATTTGTTCACTCATCCTTGCACAGTCCAAGCCTGGAGGGGAGGGGGATGCAGACGAGGCAGACCGGCTTGCCGCAGAGCCCGGTGTCCATATGCCATCATGAGAGCCCCGTGCCCTTCAAGAGTGGCATGGTTTGTTGAGCTCTGGTCATTTGGTGCCCAATCTACTTGGTTTGCCACAGCTTGGGCTGGACAGTTTCTGCTCTTGTGGAGGTTAAAGCAATTTTGAAGGATTGTTTGCAGATAATGCACCCAGCATGTGGCTTCCTGTTGTCTGCGGTCTGGCTGTCCAGATTTTCACAAGTTTAGCTCTATGCAGATAAGCCCATTCAGCAGAAGGAAGCAGGCTTCATGGAGATAGACAGTGCTTGCCACTGTATGACATTGTTATTAGAAGTTAATTTTTAACATTTAATATCATCTTTTGTTGATACTCTTGAATCATGGTTAAACAGCAACAGGAAACTGTACTGAAAACAAAATAAATTTTAGCTCTCCACTGCACAAAAATATTTTATATTTAGTATTTTTCAGTATTTTTTCCCATAAAATTACTTAGCATTGTTAAGCTAAGATAATTTTACTTGAGGAGCATAGTTTTATTAGATTTTTTTTTCTTTTCTTTTTTTGGAGAATATTCAGTATGTTAATCAAGTGACATTTATTTATATTATTACTTTATACAATGTAGCATATGGCATTTCAAACGATTTAAACGTGAATCATTTTGCAAAGCAGTTGTTTCAGTTGATTCAAATTTTTAAGAGTTTTTTTTTTTTTTTATAAGATTTTTCCAGAGAATATACAGCGTGTTTGTCAAGACACAATTATTTATATATTGCTTTATACAATACAGCAGTGTGGTGGTTTTAAACACTATAAAAAAATGAATTTTGCCAAGCAATTAGTTCAGTTCATTTAAAGTTTTGTAAAGCTATTTAAGACTTTTTTTTTTTCAGAGAATATACAGTATGTTAGTCAAGTCATGTTTATTTATATATTGCATTCATTACACAATTCAGCAGCATGCGTTGTTTTAAATGCTTCAAAAAAGTTAATCATTTTGCAAAACAATTGGTTTAGTTGATTCAAAGTCTTAAAACGCTTTTTTCTAACACCTTTTTTTTCTGAGAATATACCGTATGTTAGTCAAGACACAATTATTTATATATTGCTTTATGCAATAGTAGTGTGCAGTTTTCAAATGCTTAAAAAGTGAATCATTTTGCCAAGCAATTCGTTCAGTTGATTCAAATTCTTTTTACACTAAGCGTTTTTTCTAAGCAATAGATGCTATGTACACTAAGTGAAAATAGCGCTAGATGCTATTTACGCTAAGTGCAAATAGCAGGATTTTCTGCTATTCATAATACTTCATAATACTAGTAAAATGCATTGATTGTTTCTGAATCATTCAAAAAGGTGGTTTCAGTAACGGAACACTGCTGTGTTGCTCGGAGACGTGCAGCAGTTCTACTGTGGCTTTGGTTGGAACTATTTTCTGCAACGAAATTGAGCAAAAATATTCAATATTGTGTCTAAAATGTAAGTTGCTTAATTTAAACTTGTTTATTGAACTACTGTTGTATGAAATCAGTGTCACATTGCAGCCGTGTTGATATTTAGAGAATCATACTTGTCATGCAATGTTGCGTACCTAAATCATATTATAAATATAGATATTTTTTTTTCTACTACAGTAAGCATCTATAACTTTCTGCTGTTGCGCTCATTTGTTTTGATTTCTGCACAAGTCTCTTTCACATACTCATTTTAAGCTGCACAAGCTTCATCTGTCACGACATAAATACATTATCAGTCACCGTAAGTGTGACGTCAAAACGGACAGGCTCGAATTTGGCAGACTGACTAACTAACTAACCCTAACCGATACTTTTTTAATTTCCTTCATTGTTTTATTGAAAATAAATGCCCTTCCGATGTGATATGATATTTGAAAAGGGAGAGAAAAAAAGTTTGGTAGAAGGTGGAATCGAACCCGGGTTGATCGCGTCAAAAGTGACTACCGCATGCATTTGACCATACCTGCACCACTGTAACTGTTGTTAGGCCACCATCTTTTGTAGTGTTTTGTCACATTTATGGGCGGAGTTAGTGTAAATAGCCTCTGCCAACAAGGCGGGCTATTTGCACTTAGTGTTTAAGTGTATAAATTGCTGTATGCAGTACAGCAGTGTGGTGTTTCAGACGCTTCAAAAAAGTAAGTCATTTTGCAAAGCAGTTGGTTCAGCTGATTCAAAGTTTTTAAAGAAGTTTTTTGAGGTTTTTTTTTTTTCAGAAATCAAACAGTATGTTAGTCAAGACGCAAGTATTTATATATTGCTTTATACACTACAGCACTGTGGTGTTTCAAACGCTTCAAAAAAGTGAATCATTTTGCAAAGCAGTTGGTTCAGTTGAGTCAAAGTTTTGATATGCTTTTTATAAGACTTTTGGTAGCACTTTAGTATAGGGAACAATTCCCACTATTAACTAGTTACTTATTAGCATGCCTATTATTAACATATTGGCTGTTTATTAGTACTTTCTAAAGCACCTACTCTGCATGACCATATTCTACATCCCTAATCCTACCCAATACCTGAACTTAACAAGTACCTTACTAACTATTAATATGCAGCAGATTAGGAGTTTAGTGAAGTCGTAGTTAATGGTTTGTTAATAGTAAGAACTTGACCTTAAAATAAAGTGTGACTGACTTTTTTCAGAGAATACGGTAGAGTGAAGACACAATTATTTGGTAACGCCTTACAATAAGGTGTCATTTGTTAATATTAGTTAATTTATTAACTAACATGAACAAGCAATGAACAATAGAGAATCAGAATCGATTGCAGAGAGAATCGTGATGCATTTGGAATGGATCCATGAATCGCAATGCATCAGTTTATCGTCACAGCCCTACTATAGGGTGCTCCAGTGTTGCAAAAATACATAAAACTACATGCTGTAATAAATGGGCAAATGCCAAATGTTGTAAAATGCATCAGTTAGGAAACAAATTCAATTTGAGCCAAAGTAGTGCTACAGAAGACAATAGCATCATTATTCAATTCAAATTATTTCAATGTTGTTTCCATTTAGTTCAATAACTGTCAGTGTTGCGAAGTTAGTATCATTATCCAGCTCAATTCAGTTCACATTTTGTTTTCATCCGTAGTGTCAGTGTGCTGAATTACATTTGTTTTTTCTCATATTCTCACGTTTTTATTTAATCATAAATTTAATACAGATATGAAAACATCTGCTGTATACAGTAGGACAGCAATAACGGGTCCAACAAGACCTGTAGGTCACTGGCACTGGAATAAAGAAACCAGCGGTTGCCAGATTAAATACTTGCATGCAGCCTGCAAATACTTTGCCATTTTTGTCAACTGATATCCCAGCCACAAAGACCCTCTCTAAAGTCTGCAAAAGTCTCCCTCTCTAAGTTCTATCAAAAAACACATTAAACCGCACCGATATTGACATGCTGATTAAAATCGTGCATCGACATAAACGCCATGAAAGTCACCTTGTTGTTTGACGATGTGTTTATTTCTTCTGGCATATTTCAGTGAAATTCATTATCATGTTTTTGCCACCATCAATTTATTTTCATATTAAGGTTTGTTGAATTTGATGTTGAATTAATGTGTAGTCTGATTAATGCTTACAAGCTGTCCACACAGGGAGCCCTCAGGCACTCATCAGATGAACCTTTACCATCTGTTAACAAAAAGAGAGAGCTGATCACACTTTGATATCTGACGTTTGTTTGTCACTGCGTTTACCTGGCACAGTCATATAATGCTCATTTTCTTTATTTGGATGTACTGTGTTATTTAATACATTATAGGCCAGATACTAACAGCTTGCACCAATGCAAACCCCCTTTCGGTGTGAAACATTAGCAGTGAAAATGTGTGGACAGTTATTTGGCATGGACATTAAATTCATATACTGCAAGTCTGTTGGAGTTTTTATTTGAGACCAGTGCAATGTTTTCGTATGTATTTCATGAGGTGGCTAATTCATACGAATTTGTATGACCTCACTTTTGTACGATTTCTGTGAGGTTTAAGGGCGTTTTTACAAATTGTATGTATTTGTACAAGTGAGGTTATACCATGGGTTGTTCAGGTGCAGAATTAATGGGAGGAGAGTATGTAAGTCAATCTTTTACTGTCCATAACAGAAACGTGTTTTCTTGCTATTAAATGCACTGTTAAATGAATTAAATAAAAAGAGAGGTCAGTTTTAGCCCAATTAGTGAGTGCAGCTGATCCTCTATTCCTACAGCTGTCAGTTTGCATTTAGTGTTTCATGGCTCTTGGGTATTCTGTCAGGGAGACTACACAAAAGGCCGTTGTGATTGGAGGAAAGCTATTTTTCCAGGGCAATCTGCACAACATTTGATGTCATCGCTCTAAAAAGGAACATCTTCCAGCGGGCAATGTCATTGGCTCCTTTTTGTTTGGGTTTGTTTTAGCCCTAAACAATCGCTATATAATGAGGGACAAATAGAAGCATGTCATCGGTTGCGTTGTCAGGGGATTGTAATGAATCTAATGCTGTTTTGCTTTGTCTTGTTTATGAAATACATCATGTAAAATGCTACTCTTAATTCCCTCCACTTAATTAAGATTCAACTCGTTCATTGCTTGATTTCACAGTCTAATCACTAGGGATGTAGGTCAGTTTGTTGCTCTCAAATTTCACGTGTTTTTTCTTTCAAAACACAGTAATGTATTAGCAATTATGAACAGCCATCCTCCCTTTTCAAAGCATGTGTCATGTATCATTTAAGGATTCTTTCCTCTTCCTCGTAATTCCATAGTCTTTCGTTTGCTTTTCTTTTTCCGTTTTTTCTCTTTTCATTTTTTTCTCTTTCCTTTTTGTTGTGTTACCTTTTTACTATTCCCTATATTTGTTTTGGATTTATTTTAAATATATTCTTTCCCTCTTTTTCTTCTTTTTCCTTTTCTATTTAAAGTAATTTTCTCTTTTTCATAATTTTTTGTGCCTTTTCCTTGTCTTACCTTTTCTTTTTCTGTCTCGTTTTTTTCTCACACTATAAAATTGCTGGGTTAAAAACAACCATTTCTAGGTTATTTGGCAGCCCAGTGTATATATTGGACAGAACACATGCTGGGTTATTTTGACCCAGCTTGTTGGGTTTTATACGTTAACCCATTTGCTGTGTTGTTTTTTGACATGGTGCTGGGTCAGTTAACCTATTGAAGGTTTTTCATTTGAAAAAAAGAAAAAAGAAAAAAGTGAAATCATAATAAAAATCTAAAATCTTAAAAAGCAAAAAAAAAAATAATAATAATAAAAATCTAAAATCTTAAAAAGCAAAAAAAAAAAAATAAAAATAATAAAAATCTAAAATCTTAAAAAGCAAAAAAAATAAATAAAATAAAATAAATTATATATATATATATATATATATATATATTCAATGTGAGGTCAATCTTTTACAATCATAAAATCTTTAAAAACATTCAGTAAAGGTTTTAAGATGAGACAGGAGCAGCAAGAGCAGCCAATGGGAATCTGTGGGAAGATATCAGTAGGCTGTTCCAGTTCATTAAACGTTCATTAAAAGCAGTTAACGTCTACTTGGAATGCTGGCCTACAAATGCAGCATTCACCAGAAACTGTGTTTCATATATCAGCGAAGTTGCATAGTGTTTCAGCCCTGGTCACACATTTGTTTGGCGGGAGGTGAAACTTTCATGGTGGTGCTGGCGCATCATTCTCTTTGAGTGTAGATCCGGTGAATGCTGCATTTGTAGAAGGCGAGCGTTCCAAGTAGACGTTAGCTGTGACGTACATTTAAACAAAACAAAACCAAAAAAAAAAAGGAAATTAGTGAGACTACAGATGGTTTTCTGTTCAAACAGTGATAATTTGAAAGAAAAACAAACCTTAATTTCATTCGGGAAGTTGTTATTGCAACCCAACACTGGGTCAAATATGGTGAAACCCAGCGCTGGGTTGTTTTAACCCAGCCAGTTGGGTTAAATCTTTAACCCAACATGTTGGGTTGTTTTAATTAACTCAAATATTGAATGAAAATTACTATTTCTGGCTTAAAATTGAACCAAAAAAAAAAAAGCCTTGCATACATTTAAACTTGTTTAACAAGCATTTTAGAAATAAAAATATAACATTTAAAAGTAATATTTTAATTCAAGGTAAAAAGGTAATTCTTTTTAACCGAAATAGTGCAGAATCTCGTGCCTGTATGTTGCTGAAATCTGAGCCGGCAATGGGGTGCTATTCCCCGGGGAAACTGCAAAATTCAGACTGCCGTCTTGTGTTTCACTCGTAGCTGAAAGATAACATGACTGACTTCATAACCTGTCAATAAACAAACAGTACAGAGTTTTGAGAACATATTTTAAAATCCCTATAAAATGACCCAACAAGCTGAACCCAGCATTTTGGTTAAAAAAAACAGCATTTTTTAGAGTGCAGAAAAACTACTCATCTCCTGGGTAAAAATATTGAAAATAACCCCATGAAATTACAGAGCAAGCTGAACCCAAAAAATAACCCAGCCTTTTTTAGAGTGCGGACAATAAAAATAACCCAATAAAATGACCCAGCCAGCTGAACCCAGCATTTGGGTTAAAAAGATAACCCAGCATTTTTTGAGTGCAGAAAAACTACCCTTCATCTGGGTAAAAAAAATATTAAAAATAACCCAATAAAATGACCCAACAAGCTGAACCCAGCATTTTGGTCATTAAAAAAAACAGCATTTTTTTTAGAGTGCAGAAAAACTACCTAGAATCTGGGTAAAACAATATTAAAAATAACCCAGTAAAATGAGCCAAGAAGCTGAACACTGCTCAGAGTGCAGAAAAACCACTCAGCTTCTGGGTAAAAATATTGAAAATAACCCAATAAAATAAGCCAGCATTTGGGTTAAAAAAACAACCCACCATTTTTTTTAGAGTGCATTTTTTTATTTTCTTTCCTTCCTTTTTCTTTACTGATTTCCTTTCCCATTTGCCCTTCTTTTTCTATTTAATATAATTGTATCATTTGTTTAATTTCTTTCTTTCCTTTTCCCATTCCCCTTTCCTGTTTTTGATTTTCTTTCCCTTTCCTTTCCTTTCCTTTCCTTTCCTTTCCTTTCCTTTCCTTTCCTTTCCTTTCCTTTCCTTTCCTTTCCTTTCTCTTTCACCCTTTTCCCTTTCCATGTAATGGCATTTTCCCCTTTCAAATATCTTTTTGATGTCTTTTCTATTACGTTTTTGTTTGTTCTTTTTTTTTCTGTTCCTTTCTCTTTCTTGCTTTGTTTTTTCCTTTCCTATTTCCTGCCATTTTTTCCTTTTCCATTTCTTTCCTCTCTCCTAACTTATTAAGAGTATATGTGGATTAATTTTGCATTGCTACACTGCTGTACCAAATAAAATATTCTCCAAACTCCCAAATTCACCATGTGATAGTCAGACTAGGATATTCATGTTAGCACTGTCTGTATTCAGTGATGAAACTGTACAAGTCCCTAAGTCACAGGCGGATGCTGTAATTTTTCCATCAACCTCTCAATCTGTAAACACGTCTCATTTGGTAACTGCCCACTAAGGGAAGGATTTCTTGTCCCAGATTCAGAGCATCCAGATGTTTACCGAACTCTCAAACTGATTGTACTCATGTAAATAATGGTGAGTTTATCATGACTGGCATTATCTTCATGTTTATTTCATGAAAAGTACTGCCGCGGTACTGAACTACATAAATACACATAGAAACACTGTTATATTGATCGACAGACTGTCTTTTGTCTGCAGGGAGGGTTGAAGGGGAATGAGCTATTAGGGTCACATGATCACTGTAGAATCACAGTGAAGATGGAGCCCAGTGCTCAGAAGGTCATTGATTTGATCTTCCGCGTTGGAGTGCTGACAGTGTTTAAGTCAGTCGGTAAAAAAAAAAAAAAAAAAGTCCTCCTACTAGTCTTCTGTCTTCAACAAAGTGCCTGACCCCTGTCTGCCCTACGGCTGTTGCAGAATAGCTGATTCTTTCCACCAAATGCTCTCTTTGGAGTAAATGCCTGTTCAAATGGAAAAAATGCATCCATGCAAACCGATGCAAACGTGAATATCAGTGTCGTTCACCTTTAACCAACCTTGAAAGTATTTACTCTCTTATATGGCCGGCGTAAGCATGCGGAAGAGAAACGTTCAAGTAATCTGTTTTGGAATTAGAATTTTAGACACACAAAGTGTTCAACTAAAGGTCTTCAAATCTCCTTTATTATTTCCATAGCTCAATACGCCTCATGAATGTGTAATGAGTCAGCGGTGCTCAAGCAAAAGGAAACGCATTTTGCCTACTCTCGAATGCTCACTGGAATGAGGTAAAAGAGTATTTTAATACGCAATCATGTAGTACGTGCAAAGTGATCTGTATTTTCTGAATTTAAAGCTGTGGCCTTGTTCATCAATTCAAGCAACGGGAAAACATGCACCATGTCAGTCAGTTCTCTTTGCGCCTGGTCCCCCTCGGGGAATGAACACGGGGCGCGCTACTTGCTCTGAATCCGAATTTTCCTTCTAATTAATGTGAATTGGAAAAGTGAGTTTTGTGACATAATGAGGCCACGAATGTTCGATTTTAACACCTCAACTGCAACTCCAAAAGCCGTGCCGGCTAGGTTGTTTTAATGAAATGTTTAATCTTTGGAATTACATATCATGTTGTTTCCCTTGTATCAAGGTTGTTGGGAAAGGTTTGATTAATTATGCTGGACAGATACCTGCCAAGACCTCTGACTGAAGACCTTGCCCTATACTCACGTCAGGGTCACTAGTATTGCATTGCCAGCTCTAGCATGCTGCCAGTGCTTTGGAAAAGCATTGATTCATTATGCTGGACAAATAAAAAGAGACCTTCAACTAACTGAAATTGCCTTAAGACAGTAACTTGGTTGGAACGAGCAAAATGGCTGTGAGGAAGGTCTGCCCGACCTCTGCCTTCATGTTCGCAGCTGTTTCTTTCTCTGAGCTATAGCGAGATGTAACAGAAAAAGAATATGACTCAAAAAGAATGTACTATGAGTGCATGGGAGGCGCAGCGCATTCAGAATAGGTGGAATTTTAAATGCGTGCAGCTCTTGGGTTTTATGGGAACTGTAATGTTAGTCAAATAGACTCTGTTTGGAGTACCATATAGGCTTATGAATTAATGTTAGAGTCTCATTGGTTGCTTTTTCCACCTACATGTGTCATCTGTATGCATGCTTTATATATAACAACTGTTGTCCAGTATACAGCAGCATATTCTGCAATAGAAAAACTCTCCTTTTCTGTGGTATAATATACTGGTTTTGCTTTAAACCCATATTTTACTTCAAGTGGTGATGCAACAGATTCTCAAAACTAAAAAGTAAACAAAAATGTACTTCATTTTTCTATTGATTTTTTTTTTTTTTTTTGGGTTGCACTTTATTTTACAATATGTACACTTATGTGTACTTACCTAAGAAAGTACTGGGTAGTATAAGGTAACTACATGGGTTGATAGGGATAGTTTACCCAAAAATGAAAATTTTGTCATTAATTACTCACCCTTATGTCGTTCCAAACCCGTAAGACCTTTGTTCATCTTCAGAACACAAATTAAGATATTTTTGATGAAATCCGAGACCCTGCATAGATGCAACTCAACGCAACTGACACGTTCAGTTCATAAAATATATCTTAATATAAGGTTTTACAGGTTTAGAATGACAGGGTGGGTAATTAATGACAGATTTTTCATTTTTTGAGCGAACTACCCCATTAAGGTTAGGATTAGGGGTAGGTTCTGGTTTAGTACCTGGTTAGTACGCAGTTTTAATTACTATAATAAGTACATAGTATGTACATGTGCAGCAGAACTGTAAACTAAAGTGCTAGTGGTTTATTTATTTATTTATTTTTAATTACAGTGTTGATTCATACTGGTGCAGCACCTTACTTTACCACTAAACACTCTCAGAAAAGGTACAAAACTCACTGGCGTGGTATACTAAGGTAAAAAGGCTAAAAGGTTCATCAGATTCCAATCAGATTCCAAACTCTCCACCATGGCCAAGACCAAAGAACTGTCCAAGGATGTCAGGGACAAGATTGTAGACCTACACAATGCTGGAAAGGGCTACAAGACCATCGTCAGGCTGCTTGGCGAAAACACAAACACAAAATAAGAAACACAAAATAACTGTTTGGGTCTGGGGCTCCATGCAAGATCTCACCTCATGGAGTTTCAGTGGTCATGAGAATGTTAGGGAATCAGCCCAGAACTACACGGGAGGATCTTGTCAATGATCTCAAGGCAGCTAGGACCATAGTCACCAAGAAAACAATTGGTAACACACTACGCCATGAAGGACTGATATCCTGCAACGCCCGAAAGGTCCCCCTGCTCAAGAAAGCACATGTACATGCCTGTGTGAAGTTTGCCAATGAACATCTGAATGATTCAGAGAAGAACTGGGTAAGTGTCGTGGTCAGATGAGACCAAAATCAAGCTCTTTAGCATCAACCCCAAAAACACCATCCCCACCTTTAAACATGAACATGGAAACATTATGCTTTGGGGTGTTTTTTTGCTTTTTTGCTAAGGGGACAGGACAGCTGCACCGCATCAAAGGAACGATGGACGGGGCCATGTACCGTCAAATCTTGGGTGAGAGCCTCCTTTTCACTCATTGAAAATGGGTTGTGGATGGGTATTCCAGCATGACAGTGACCCAAAACACACAGCTAAGGCAACAAAGGAGTGGCTCAAGAAGAAGCACATTAAAGTCCTGGAGTGGCCTAGCCAGTCTCCAGACCTTAATCCCATAGAACTTTGAGTTGCCAAACGTCAGCCTCAATAACTTAATGACTTGGAGAGGATCTGCAAAGAGGAGTGGGACAAAATCCATCCTGAGATGTGTGCAAACCTTCTGGCCAACTACAAGAAACGTCTGAACTCTGTGATTGCCAACAAGGGTTTTGCCACCAAGTACTAAGTCATGTTTTGCGAAGGGTTCAGATACTTATTTCACTCATTAAAATGCAAATCAATTTATAACTTTTTTGAAATGCATTTTTGTTTTTTGTTGTTGTTGTTATTCTGTCTCTCACTGTTCAAATAATTACCAATTTATATTGATAAGGGCTGAGAGAAAATGTTGCATATTTGTATTAATGGGACTTTTCATATAAATCCTTTAGGCTTAGATTAAGGTACAAAGCGCTGAGCTTTGTACCTTAAGCTGAAGTCTGACAGAATATAAGACAACTGTACAGTTGTTGCCACATGTCTTGTGGAGACTTTGAGAATAGGAATGACACCCGGAGGAAAATCCCATGCCTGGTGGTTTAAGACCTGGGCTGGTAACCAAAAGGTTGTGACCTTGAGTGAGGCACTTAACTCCAGTCTAAAAACAACAACCCTTAACCATTGCGTAAAATATAATTCCTACCCAGTGCAAACTTTTTGCATTTGTTAGAAGCGGAAGCTCTCAACTGCGGTGAACTATCGTTATAGGCGCTTGATTGTAAGCTAGTGGAAGAGATGGCTTCTCAGGATAGAGGCCAGAGAACCCAGCACCAATTACATCCTCGAATTACACAGCGGGACAGAGTGCATGCAAATACCTCTGCCTGCCAAACCACCCATCTAATGAGTGGCTAAATCATGGACCACTGCACACATTCACACGGTAACCACCCACCGTGTGCCATCAATGAGGACGATTCGACTCCAGGTGGCTTGCATGTCTCATGCCATTCAAATAATGAAGTTATCTTTTCTCATCACCCTTGATGGCACCATGCTTAAAGTAACCACATGCTTCTGTTGCCAGGAGTGTGGAGTGTGTCTCATCTGACCTAGCTTGGATCTCTGTCTGTAATCACTATGCTAATGTGATCTATACTCAACCTTTTCTTTTTCAGAATAGAAATACACAGACCCCTATTTAATTGGTCACAAGCCATATTTAATGGGTCTAATTTTCTCTTACCTTGTATTTAGGATGCATTGATATTAAATTAAATAAATTATTAAAATGGTTATTTTCATTTTAAGGCCTGTAGCTCAAACAGCAGAACATGGCGCTATGTAGCAAACTGTATGTTTACCTTTAATGCCAAGTCACTTTGGATAAAAATATATAAAAAATGTTTAATTTCATTCATTTTGTTTAATTCCATTTAAAACAAAACACAAAAAAATGTAAAATCAGTCATTTTAAATTAAAAATTATTTAAAAATAATAATAATAGATTAAATTGTTTTTATGCATTCAAATAATTAGACATGCTTAAACAGAGTTTGGTAACAATAAAACAAGTGAGAAAAAAATAAAACATTTCATAGGGCCCTAAACATGTAATTTTTGTTAAACTTTTAATAAATTGATGTTTAATAAATTGATTAGACTTGCTTTTTGATTAATAAAATGCAATTTAACCATTAAAAAAAAGAGTTCAGAGAAAAATAAATGGAAAAAATGGAATCCAAAAAAATTAAAACAGAAAAAATGGAATTTGGAAAGAAAGAAAATGGAATTTGGGAAAAATTAAATTTAAATAGCCTTTCTTGTTCATCTCATCTGTCATATGGTGCTACCTTGTTACTGTGCTATACATTTAAAAAAATGTCTTTTAATTTTACAGTGTACAGTATATATACAGTCATGGACAAAAATATTGGCACCCTTGTAATTCTGTCAGAAAATGTAACATTTCTCTCAGAAAATTGTTCCAGTTGCAAATGTTTTGGTATTCATATGCTTAATGTTTTTATTTGCACTGCAGCAGCACAAAACTTAAAAAAGGACTGGGCAAAATTATTGGCACCTTATCAAAATTGTAAGAAATAATTGCTTTTCAAGCATGTGATGCTCCTGTAATTTGTATTTAGATACACCTGTGGCAAGTAACAGGTGTGGGCAATATAGTAATCACACTTGTAACCAGTTAAAATGGAGGAAAGTTGACTCAACCTTTGTGTTGTGTGTCACACTGAGCATGGAGAAAAAAAAGAAGTGTAAAGAGTTGTCTGTGGATTTGAGAGAAAAAATTGTGGAAAAACATGAACAATCTCAAGGCTACAAGTCCATCTCCAGAGATCTTAATGTTCCTGTGTTCTCTGTGTGCAATATCATCAAGAGGTTTACAGCCCATGGCACTGTATCTAACCTCCCTGGACGTGCATGGAACAGCAAAAGTAATGGAAAAATTACAACGAAGGATTGTTCGAATGGTGGATAAAGAACACTGATTAACTTCCAAACAAATTCAGGGTACAACAGTGTCAGCTTGCACTATCCCTCGAAAAGGGATGCTATGGTAGGAGACCCAGGAGGACACGACTGCAGACACAAAGGCATAAAAAAGCAAGACTGGAG